>NW_012156407.1:449561-453743 GCF_000151545.1 Saprolegnia parasitica CBS 223.65
GCCGCCGTTGCATGCGGCCCTCGACCGGCGCCAGCAGACGCTATTGCCCATCCTTCTCGACGCGGACGGCGTGGATGTGAGCATCCTGGACGCTGTACGACCGAGCGGAAACGACCTCTTGTCTCTCATATGCACGCATATACGTAGGCGGGCGTGACGCTCTGGACAAAGGCCCAGAACGCAGGCTTCAACGAGGTGGCGAGCCGTCTGCGCGAGATGGCGACGCGGCGCAAAATGGTGCGGCGCTCTCTGCCGACAAGCGACCTCTTACACTGGGCGTAGAACGATGAGGACGGCTACAGCAACCCACTGCGAGCCTCGATGGAGACGCATCGGCCGCTGCTCACGCTCGCACCGCCCACGAGTGCGGCTTAAGTCGGTTCCTTTTCTTCTTCAATGCGTAAATGTGACGGTATGAGATCTGGATCTCGTTGTTGCGCGTTAAGTTGGATCTCAAGACCTGCGTGCATTTGGCACTAACAAGGCAGCAGCGGGATGTGGCAGTGTCGTGAGGTTGCTCATCGCTACGACTCGCACCCTTCATTTCCACCGACTGGTTCGACTCTTTGTACCAACAAAGACATCGCGAAACACCTTCATTTACAGTTAACGTTAGTTGGGCAGAGCACTGCTTGTTCACACACAGGTAGAGACTATATTGACAACGCGGACGTGGAAGCGATCAACCTGGAGGATATTGCGCTCGCAACGCGTGCATATCAAATTCATGGTACGCATGCGCGGCGAGCGCAATCTGCTCGCCGTTGATCGGGCCCAAGGCATCGACCGTTGACTGGATCGCGGAAGCGCTACACAATGATGCATACCGTGGGGTGACGACAAGCAGCATTGGCCGTGCCGTCCTACCAACCGTCCGGTCTCGTTGTGGAGCTTCAGGACCTCGATGTCGTCTTGAAGGTCTGCCTAAAGGAAACTAGTGAGGACGTGATGAAGCGCGAACACTCGTGTACCTCGAATTCCTCGAGGAGGGCTTCGGCGGTGGTGGCCATGGCGCTTGAGGCTGCAAATCTGCGAGTAAGCGACCCGCGTGGCTGCAGTTGCCTTCTTGGCGCGTATGGGCCTCACTCCGCAACAGCGATCGTCCGTAGCTGTCATCGATACACGCCATATGGGACCCGAAGCACGGCCGACTTGGCTGCACCAACGTCCGGCGAGGAGGCGCTCAAACCCAGCTGCTTCTCGTGCTTGTCGCGGATTGGTGGGATTTCATCTTCGATCTTTTGCTGCGGTGACACCGCACCGAGCATGAAACGGACGAGGAGGGTTGTTGAGTTCGACCAACACACACTTCGATGGGGTCCGATGCGTGGTCGCCCAGCAGCTCGCCGGGCCTTTGCCTCCCATCGGGGCCTTTTTCACGGTGACGCGGGACATGATTCGTGCCGCCAACGATCTGGCAACGATCTGGCCTTTACGATGCACTAGTGTGTTTTGCTGGATGTAGTTTTCCTGCTGCGAACGCGTCGCACGATGTTGCACGACGTTGTCTTGATGACGAGTCGTAAAGAACGACCACTGCTGGCCTTTTATTGAGAGAAAACAAGTCACAGACAGGGCGCCGAGATGTCGCACTTGGCAGAGAAACGTGCTTGCGAACCTTGCTCAGTAGCTACTAGCTCCCAACCAAGGGCTTTCTGGCAAGCGAGGGGTCGCAAGATCAAGAGTTTCCGAGCGCATCGCCGCTTCTATGAGCTGGTTTGCATCCAGGCGAGGAAACATTAGGCCGAGCGCGGCAAGGTTTGTTCTGCTCGACATGCGTCCTCTGCAAAGGTCGACCAAAGCTGCTGCGGCCGTTCGCGTCCTTCGGCTTGTGGAGCTCGAGAGCGACAAGCTCGATGCATCGGACATGAGAGTCACACCATCTACAGGGTCTTGATACTTTGGATTGGTGGAAAACACGTGTGTCTTCCGCATCAGGACACACACTCTGGATCATCACTCTCATGTTGCCCTGTCAGTAGCTGGCCAGCGCAGAACCCTTGTCGTCGCCATGTCCTTGGAACCGTACACGACGTCCTTTGACG
Organism: Saprolegnia parasitica CBS 223.65; assembly: GCF_000151545.1. NCBI lineage: Eukaryota > Oomycota > Saprolegniomycetes > Saprolegniales > Saprolegniaceae > Saprolegnia > Saprolegnia parasitica. Next base: position 451,607 of record NW_012156407.1, read on the forward strand.
CTGCGGCCGTGCGCGAGCTTCGCAACCTGCTGCCGTGTCGAGTCTTCGTGCTTCCCGACGGACCCCCCGGGAAAGTCTTTGTCTCGCTAACCGCCTCGCACCGCAGCGTGGACCACTTTATCGTTCAGCTCGTGCAGGGTGTGCTCACACTGCGCACCACGCATGGACACCTCACAGGCCAAGTGCTCGTTCAAGTACATGTGGACGAGGCGGCGTGGACAGCCACCAAAATCACAAATGCTGGCGGCGGCGATCTCTGTATGGACGGCGTGGCGCGCACAGCGCAAGGAGGCCATTTGTGTCTGGTGCAGGACGGCCGGGGTGGCATCTACATGAAGACGCCTGCGCTGTCACTGACGCGCTTTGCATGCCACGTTAGCGGTGGCGGCGCGATTCAAGTTGACGCCGGCGCACTCGCACTGTGCTCCCTCGACTCGACCGTCTCGGGCCATGGCAACATCGCCGTCTACGCAGAAACCGTCAACACCACATATGCAAGCAGCCGCGTGCAAGGCGCCGGCGTCATCAACCTCGGCGCGCGAAAAGCATGGCACGCGACGTCCGTGCAAGCAACTGTCCAAGGCTCGGGCGTCGTGTGCTTCCGAGGCGAGGGCACCTGCGTCGTCGCCACCGCGACCGTCACAGGCAGCGGGCGCATTCGAACCGACGCGCTGACCGCCCACGAGGTCGATGCTTCAGTGTACGGTTCTGGATCGATTACGACGCAGGCCGTGCACGCGCTGCGGGCCAAGCCAGTCGGTCCCGGTAGCATTTACTACACAAAGATGCCGCCAGAAACGTGCCACGGGCCGTGCTCGCACTTGCACAACCCGTCGTCGGTCATCGTACCCGAGGCAGCGCCGCTTCCCGACCGTGTGCCCAACGCCATTGATGTCGACACATCGAGCACGTGGGAGTGCCACGTTATGTGATTATAATTAGAAAGCGGGGCTCTCTCCGGGACCCGAACCCGGATCTACTTGAGTGGTAACCAGTGTCTAAACCGCTCGACTATGAGAAGTCGACTGGAACCTTCCCTTCTTGCTATTATCACCACCACCTTTTGACGTTCATTTGGTATTGCAAGGTGCACCTGGTCTCTTCTGAATCAATGGCTCGCGAAGCAGGACCACAAAAGTGCGACCAATCGGCTTCACGTGGATGGCGACAGTTGTGTGGCCATGGTCACGTCTCGTGCTGCCACGTATGAGGTCGGAATATTTTCCTGACGTGGCAGTCTAAAATGGCTGCAATGATATCGCAGCCGTTTCGCTTTGGGATCGTGTGATGCACGAGAAGCGCCGTGTGGACTTGGGCGCGCTGTTGCTTGGCAGTTGGCAGTTGCCAGCTCTTACTTGGACAGACTACGAACAAGCGTTCAGACGTGACGTCATTGCGACATGGTACTTCAAGAAGAAGGCACCCAATACATGCAGAGGTGCCACTCGTCGCTCATCATCCCCTCGGAGCGCGATGCGCACCAATAAAACCACGCACGACAAGCGCGTGTCCGTCCTCCGCCCGTCGTCACAGGAAGCTGGGCGGGCTCCGGCCAATCCGCTGCCGGGAACGACGGTGCATCATCCGATGTGCCGCAGCTGCACCGACCAGCGTTCGCGGCACGTCGCTTCGCATCCTCGACTCAGACCCAAGTGTGTTGGTAGTAGGCTCCGACCCAAGTGTGTCGGTAAGCACCCACATTCTCGCTTCTTAATTTTCATAGCGAACACCCTTTCGTTGCTTCTTGGCGCGGGACACTTTGCAAAACTTCAATTCGACGACAATATGAGCGTCCTCACCTACACCTTTGACGCGAGAACGATCCACGAGATCGACAACAACCTGCCTTGCCACGTGTTTGTGAGCCAAGCCGCCGTCGAGACCGACCTCCGCGTGACGGCCACGAGCGCAGGCAACCTTCCCATTGACGCTTTGCGCATTGTCCAGCGCGATGCGACGCTCTTCCTTGAGAGGGCGTCGCCGATCACGGAACCAACGACGCTTTTGATTGAGATTTTCGCCAGCGCCGACGCGCTCAAGTGCACCAAGTTTGTCAACAGCGGGCCGGGTGGCTTGTACGTGGACCACTGGCCGCTCGGGCCGATCGCGGCCGACCTGACGCTGATCCAGAACCGGT
>NW_012156407.1:454081-478997 GCF_000151545.1 Saprolegnia parasitica CBS 223.65
TCGAATTTGCACCCCGTGTGTTCATCAATATCTTTTGCACTCCAAATCATCGCGCTGGCACACTACTACATCCGTAGCAACGCATGGTAGCAGCGAGTGACGTGAGCGTGCACAGGATGGGGTGATGTTTGATGAGACACGTCACACGATAAGACGAGCTACAAGATTAGCGATTGCATGATCAAAGTTGCTACAAGAAGAGCCGTTAACCATGGCGGGCTAGAGGTGCCAGAAGCGTCGAAAGTTGAACGCTTCGTCGTTCACGTCAAAATGGTGCGGGCGCTGCAAGCCCACATCCGACGGCTGGTACAGCGCGTGCGACAGCAGTACCAATTGCGTGTTGGGCGCGCGCCACCTAGTTGCCCACGTTCAATATCATCATCGTATCAAGTTGATACAAAAGCACCAACCTCGAGGCCACGCGGAAGATGAACTCGAGCGTGCCGTGACGCATGGGCACAACCGCGTGCACTTGCCCGCGGGCAAAGTGGTAGTTGCCCACAAAGATGGTCTCCGTGTCGCGTTGGCGCATGAGCTCTGCGGTCTACAGCACGACACCATTCTGTCCTACTGTCTGCAGACAGAATGTCCATCTACCTCGCGCGGGTGGCGGTGCGTCATCGCGTACAGGAACGTGCCGTCGCTTCGAAAGTTGAAATACCGATAGTATATGGCCTACATAGTCTCATTCGCTGCGACATCCTGCACACACAGACAGTGTTGTACGTACCTGCAGAATCGCATTTTTGGGGAGATCGGTCCACATGTTCCACTCGGGCTCCTTGTAGTACGAGATGCGCAGCGCGTAGAAGCCTGCCACGACTCAGATCTTATAGCCACAGAAGATGCTCGAGCGGACCGTGATACTTGACGCGCGGCCGATTACGAAACATGTGCGCCCAGGACGAAAACTTGCCGAGCTTGACGGCCCGCCCGCGGCTCTGCATCGTAAAGACGCGCCGACACATCATCTCGTAGACGTGCTCTACACGACTCACGTGAGATTTTCGCAGCAGCGTAGGCAGTACCGTCCGAAGCAGCCCGGTGAAAGTGGTGGCACGTGTTGCTAAAGTTGCCGATCGTGTCTTCGTCGAGGAACTCGAGCACGAGCATGAGCATGCGCTCGGGCATGTGGCAGCAAGGCACGTCGGCTGCGCTGCATGAGACGACAATCCTTTCGACACAGTTGTGTACGCACCGTTCAGATCTTCGAGGTTGGCGGGCTCGAGGGCGGCGGCCGCCACGTCGTCCGGTGCATCAACGTCATCATCCTCATCATCATCGTCGTCGTCGATCAATGCCGGCGTGGACGATGGAACCTCGGCGCTAGCGCGGGCACTGGCGGCCAATTTGAGCTGGCGCAACTCGTTCTCGGCGTGCACGATCTGGGCAAGAAAGTCCGGCCTACGTGCCGTTGAGATGTCGAGACGGCAAGAGGCAGGGCGTACTGCAGCGACTCGTTGAGCGCCTGCTCGAGGGCCTCGGCGTCCTCGTCACGGCGGGTGCGTCGGCGGATGGGTGTGGCGATCATTGGGTTCTGCTGTAGGTTGCTGCAGCTCGTGGTTGCCCACCGAAGTTTCCGTGGCAGTTCCTGCATGACACGGTATCCGGACGATAAGATATCCTGCGAAGTCCGATTGAAATAACTTTAATAGTGTACGATTCAAGATTCCGCAGCGCGATGTATACAGAGCAGGGACAAGAGCGCGAAGCTTGACGTTAGAGCTATGCTATCGTAGATACACGTTGGCGATTCTGTTGCATGTCGTCCAGCACGGCCACGGAGCGTGCAGTGTTGGATTCACGCATCCTACATTCCGCCCTTTTAGTGTGACCATAATATAGTGTATCAATACGTCTACCGCTGTGCCGCAACGCCGATAATAAATCAAGTCGGCGTTTCGATGCGCGCTTTACAACAGACCCTCGTCTATCTTGCAAGACGACCCAGAGGTCGCATGGTCAAGCGCATGAATGTTTGCGTTCAAGGCTGGCACTTTAACAAAGACCAGAGTTACACCATTTTACCCATCTTTTCAGCGTGATTTCGTGTGGCAAGCTCCCATATTTAGTGTATGTCGTCAACCCACCAATCAGAGGCGTGCTGAAGCGCAATCCAATAATGCTCCGCGTCGGTCTCCAGCGCGCCCGCTTCGGCCTCGGTTGCCGCGCGTTGGCTTCGTCGCCCGTGACGCCGATGTTGCGGCAGTACCTCGAGCGCAAGAAGGAGTACCCTGGTGCCGCCCCTCACTCTATCAGTGTATCAATTCATCGTCGTTTTGCCAGATTGCCTTTTGCTCTACCAAGTGGGCGACTTTTACGAGCTCTTTGCCGACGATGCGCGCCGCGCGTCGCATGTACGTGCATTGGCGATGCTATTGTATTGCATTGGATGTCGTAGCTCTTGAATCTGGCGCTGACGCGCAAGGCGAAATCCAAGCAAGCGCACGACATGGACATCATGTGCGGGTTTCCGGTCGCGTCGCTCAACACGTACGTCGAGAAGCTTGTTCGGCACCACGGTGAGAAGGTCGCCATCTGCAACCAGACCGAGGTACAGCGACGCTACGACGATCTCGAACGAGTTGGACAACGCAGCGCGACTAGTCGGCGACGGCCGCCAAGCAGCGCAAGGGTGTCGGCGTCCATGCGCTCGTCCAGCGCCACGTTGTGCGGGTACCGAACCATCTCTTGTATAGACGTTGAAAGAGCGCGTAGGTGGTCACGCCCGGGTCGCTCACGGACGACTCGATGCTGCACGCCGGCCAAAACAACTACCTCGCGGCCATGACGCACCTTGGCGAGTCGCTAGAGCTCGCGTGGACCGACGTTTCGACGGGCGAGTTTCATCGCTTGGCGACGACATTGGACGAGCTCGAAAGCGAGCTTTGCCGCCTCAATCCGACCGAGATGCTCCTCCCGATCAACGCCACGGCGAGTGCAACGGGTGCGTGCGGTGCTAAATGACGTCATGCTTCTATTCGTTTGTGCAGATGTGTTTTGGCAGCTCGTCGAGGCCAAGCTGCCCGCCCACTGTCTCAAGACGTACCGACCGGCGTCGGCGTCGGCGTCGGCCATGATCACCGAGTACCTTCGGTACACGCACCTCGAGACGGACGCACCGGAAAATGCCTCGGCGCTGCAGCCGCGCATGCTCATCGACGCGAGTGCGTGGCGGTCGCTGGAGATCACCAAGGTGTTGAAAAGGCTGAATATTTAGACTCGATACATACGAATGTCTGTCGTGGTAGTCGATGCACGGGACCAAGCAGCACAGCCTTCTGCAAGCCGTTGACAAGACCAAGACGGCAGGTGGCGCGCGGCTCCTGGCGGTACCGACCCGATGTGCTCTCGATCCTGTACACAAAGACTGCAGGCACACCTCTCGGCGCCGCTCGTGCGCGTTGATGACATTACCAAGCGTCAAGACGCCGTGTCGTGGCTGCTCCAGGATACCCACGGTCTCTCCAAGCTGCGTCATATTCTGCAGGTATTCCACCTACACGCGCATCTATCGCTGGCTCAAGGGGCTTTAGGAGTGCGGCGACATTGAGCGGAGCCTCCGGCGTCTTGCGATGGGCAATGGGACGCCGAAAGACCTCAAGCGAGTACGGTCGCGCGCCAAGAATCCACTGTTGCAATGTTGTTTTGTGTTAGATTAGTGACACCGTGCTCGAGAGTCAAGCGCTGGCGCACTACTTGCGGGACGGCCCGCGCCACTGGCCGTGCGAGCTCATTACGCGTCTCCGAGACGCCTTTCATGTGCCCGAAGGTACGCGATTTGTCATGAAAGATTATGACAATATTGACCAAAAACGTCTAGTCGTCGCCATGGCCATCGACGTGCAAGCGGCGCTCGTCGACGACATGACGCAACTCAACCAAAAGCACGATTTTATCCGCCCCGGTACGGGACATTTTTTTCACGACATGAAAATGATGTTTTCTTGTGGGGGTAGGGTATTCAAGTGAACTTGATAAATGGCGCCGTCTCTGCCACGACTCGGTGACCGACCAGATTCGAGACCTCCAACGCGAGTACCAGACGCTCACGGGCGTTGCAAAACTTCGCGTGGCGCGCAAGAAGCAGCACGTCGGCTGGTGTGTCGAAGTGCCCCAAGACACATCGCCGCCGCTCGCCCGTACGACACGCATCGTGTAGAGTGTTGGCTCAAGAACGCGTAGCGCCCCATTTTCAGCTGATCCAAACGACAACCAAGACGCTTCGGTACCGGTCGCCTGCCCTCGACAAGCTCAACTCGGATGTGTTTCACGCGTTGGACCAGGTACAATGGCCTGCTCGGTAATGCATTGCTCGCAGCTGGTTCTAGAGTGTCGAGGTCGAGGAAGCGCTCTTCAAGGAGCTGCAAGGCCGTGTCTTGGCGGTGTCTGCCGCCATTGAGACTTTGGGCGACGCGTTGAACCAGCTCGATGTCGCGGCCAGTCACGCCCAGAACGGTGCGACGCATATAATCAATACCGAGTCGTCGTTGCCGACATTGCACTATAGCGTTGGACCACCAACTGGTGCGACCGACGCTGTCGGCCACGTCTGCCGACATGCACATTGTCGAGGGGCGTCACTGGGTCGTGGCGTCGGCGCACGAAGCCAACTTGCGCGCGTTTGTCCCCAACAGCTTGCATTTCAGCTCCGACGACTCGTGCTGGATCGTCACGGGGCCCAATATGGGCGGGAAGAGCACGTTTCTGCGACAGACGGCACACCTCGTGCTCCTTGCGCAGGTAGTCTTCTTGTGTCCCAACCTTGTCTTGATAGATTGATACGATTTGGATGCGATAGATGGGCAGCTTTGTACCTGCTGTGAGCGCGCACATTGGCATCGTCGACCGCCTTTTTAGTCGGGTAGGGACAACTACTTGTTTTGATATTCTATTTGGCATGTTGTTAAAACGAGGTATGTAGGTGGGCGCGTCGGACGATCTCGCGTCCGATCGGAGCACGTTTATGGTTGAAATGCAAGAGACTGCGACGATTCTCAAGCAGGTGCGGGTGATGAGAGCCATTGTGCAACTACGCTCAAGTCATATCTAGGCAACGAATCGATCGCTCATCCTGATGGACGAGGTTGGCCGCGGCACGTCGGTGCAAGACGGCGTCGCCATCGCCCAAGCCGTATTCAAGTCCTTTTTTGAACCGAGTTCTTATCTTAGCGTAGGTGGTCGAGGAGCTCCTTCGGCGCCAGAGCCGGACGCTCTTCGCGACCCACTTTACCGAACTTAGCAGCATTTTTGCCAACGCGCAAGCCGTATCGTTCCACCACATGCAAGTCGCTCGCCACAAGTACGTCGCAAATCGAGTGTGTCGTGCTGGAGATGATTCCATGGGTGTAGAAAGGCAGGTCTGATCTTTTCCCACCGCGTCGTGCCTGGCGTCGCCAAAGAATCGTACGGTGTCGAAGTCGCCGCCCTCGCCGGTATAGTACTGCGTGTTTGCATCATTCCCGCTGTCCCTCCATTGCGTAGGCTGCCCCGCCAACGTCGTCGAGCGGGCCAAGGCACTCGTGCAGCGCCAGAAAGATGCGCTTGCCTCGGCGGCAGAGACCCCGTAGCTTTCGTCGGGCCACCTGCGACGTGTTTGCTCGTGCGACGGGGCAGCCGTACGCTGCCACGATTGCCGTCGGCCCTTGACGTCGGCACCACTAAGCGCACTGTTGGAATGCAACAAAGTGTTCTGGCAGACTGTCCTTGTTGTGCGATTGTTGCATAGAAAGTTAGCCTCGGGTGTCGACCTGATAACGTGGCACGTTGTAGCGCACGCCTGTCGCATTGCCACAGCGCGGAGGCAGTCGCGGTCTTTCCTCGCAACGCGGCATGGCGTACGGTGGTGGATCAAAGACAGACCTTTGGTGGCGCCAACAATGGAAGCTAAAAACGTCGGTATCAAAGGTACTGCAACCCGCGACGATGATGGTCAACGCGATTGATGGTCGGTCGCGTGCCTCATCACGCGATCGGCCAAGGGAATAGGACTATTACACGGGTCTGGCTCACGACCGCGGACGCTGCTGGTCGATCAAGTAGCTTGACGATGGACCACATAGAAAAAGAAAAACCCATAGTGGTAATCCCGGTAATACACCGCCTGACAAAGAATAGGACTATTGTATTCCTTGGTGGATCACGCACGCGGCAAATGCGTGAAACAACAAATGGCGATGGAAATGGTAGGTCGTTCGAACAATGCTGCAATTGGATTGGTGCATCGATTTCTTCGTCGCTTTTGATTGGCCCAAACTCGGATTTCGGCGCCACGCGTTTGCCCATCATCACATCGCAGGGACATACAAACGCCAAGAGAGAGCGAACCGTCATGCGTCCAGCCATCCCCATGGACAGGCCTTGGTGCCCGTCAACAACAAGCCACCTGTAGCGCAGCTTCGGTAGTCCATCGTTCGGCTTCGACGTGAGCTCACAACGACATTTGCAGCGTCCAGCGCACGTCCCAACATGTCCGCCGCCGACACGACGTACGTGGCGCTGGCCTCCCCGCGCGACAAGGGCGACGCCGCTTCCAACCCGAAAAACACAACAACACCACCAACAACAACAACGCCAACGACAGCATCGCTCATTCCACTGTCCAAGCTCTTCCAGTACGCCGACGCAACCGACAAGGTGCTCATGGTCACCGGCGCGCTGTTTGCGGCCGCGACCGGCATCGCCCAGCCAGTGCAGATCCTCTTCTTTGGCGACATCATCAACGCCTTCAACCCGATTAACGGCGACGTCATTGACGCCGACCTCTTCCGCCGTAGCATCAACAGCGTCGTGCTCAAGTTTGTGTACCTTGGCCTTGGCGTTCTCTTCACCGCGTTTGGCCAAGTCGCTTGCTGGACGATCTCGGCGTCGCGCCAGTCGAAGCGCATTCGCCACGCCTACGCCAGTGCGATTCTGCGCCAAGAGGTCGGCTGGTTTGACGTGAGCGAGCCGATGACGCTCGCGACACGCGTGGTGGACACGACGCTCCTCGTGCAAAATGGCATCGGTCGCAAGATCGGCGACGGTATCAACTACGCGGCCATGGGCGTTGGCTCGATCGTCCTGGCCTTTGTGTACGGTTGGGAGCTCTCACTCGTGCTCTTTGCCTTGACGCCCTTCATCGGCCTCTCAGCCTACTACATGACCAAAGCCATGTCGGACGCGGTGCAAACCGGCGTTGATGCGTACGCGGAGGCAGGCGGGGTCGCTGAAGAAGCTTTGAGCAACATCCGCACCGTGCACATGTTTCATGCGATGGAGCGCATCGCCGCCAAGTACCAAGTCGCGCTCGCCAAGACGGAAGCCGCCGGCGTCAAGAAGGGGCTGGCCATCGGCGTTGGCACGGGTGTCATGTTCTTCATGCAATTCCTCACGAACGGTCTCGGCATGTACTATGGCGCCGTCAAGATCAGCAATGATATCGCGGATGGGTGCGTCACGAGCGACTGCTACAACGGCGGCCGCGTCATCACCATCTTCTTCTGCATCGTCATGGGCGCCATGGCGCTCGGCCAGGCCGGACCGGCGCTCCAAGCCATCTACACAGCGCGCGCGGCCGCCCACGATGTCTTTGCGCTCATTGCCCGCGCCTCGCACATCGACGTGACGGACGAGTCGGGCACGGTCCTGGACCCCAATATGGTGCGTGGGGCCATTGAATTGGAAAACATTTCGTTTGCTTACCCGTCACGCGCGCACGTCCAAGTGTGCGCCGGCTACTCGCTCTCGATTCCCGCGGGCCAAAAGATTGCGCTCGTGGGGGCGAGCGGGTCGGGCAAGAGCACGATCGTCTCGCTCCTCGAGCGCTTTTACGACCCCGTGGGCGGCCGCATTACGCTCGACGGCGTCGACTTGAAGGACCTCAACGTCGCGTCGCTCCGCGCGCAAATTGGTCTCGTCGGCCAAGAGCCGAGCTTGTTTGCCGACACGATCGCCAACAACATCCGCCGCGGCAAGCCGGATGCGACGCTCGACGAGGTCATGGCCGCCGCCAAGCAAGCCAATGCGTTCGACTTTATCATGGGGTTCCCCGCGGGCTTTGACACGGACGTCGGCGACCGTGGCGCGCAGCTCTCGGGTGGCCAGGTATCGTTTGTGTCCACTTGATACATTGACACTGAATCACATGTATCGCACGATAGAAGCAACGCATTGCGATCGCCCGCGCGATCATCAAGAACCCGAGCGTGCTCTTGCTGGACGAAGCCACGAGTGCGCTCGACACGGAGAGCGAGCATGTCGTGCAGGCGTCGCTGGATGCGCTCGTCGCCGCCCGCCAGCGCACCACCATCATCATTGCGCACCGTCTCTCGACGATCCGAGGCGCCGACCGCATCGTCGTGCTGAGCGACGGTGTCGTCGTCGAAGACGGCACCCACGACGAGCTTCTCTCGATTCCCCACGGTCACTACAAGGGCCTCGTCACGGCGCAGATGCGACACGCGAGCGACGACGAGGACAATGCAATTGACGACGCGTCATTGGCGGCGGTCGTGACCGAGGCCACTGAGCGCCACAAAGAGATGGGTGACGGCGCCTCGTCGACTGGCGATGACGACGCGACGTCGGTCGACAGTGCCGGGCTCAAGCGGCCATTGGTGCCTATCTCGCGCGTGTGGCGTCTGAGCCGCCCCGAAGTACGGCAGTTGGTCGTTGGCAGTCTTGGCGCGCTCATCCACGGCGCCGTATACCCTGTCTGGGGCGTGCTTCTGACGAAATGCGTCGTGCTCTTCTACCGCCAAGACCTCTCGTCGTCCGAGATGCGCCATGAAGCCATGTGGTGGGGCCTCAGCTTTGTCGTCATGGGCCTTGTGTACGTGCTTGCCATCATTGCGCAGTACCACCAGTTTGCCACCGCGTCCGAGCGGCTCACAGGTCGCATCCGCTACATGAGCTTCCAGGCGATGCTGCGCCAGGACATGGCGTGGTTTGACGACCCGCGGCACACGCCCGGCGCGCTCACGACCCGCCTTGCGACCGACTCGGCGGCCATTCGGTCCATGACGTCCGAGTCCCTCAACGCCGTTCTCGTCAACGCCTCGTCGCTCGGTGTCGGCTTTGGCGTCGCGTTCTACTACTCGTGGAAGATGACGTTGGTGCTCGCCGCCATCTTTCCGATCCTCGGGTTTGCCAGCGTCATGGAGATGCAGACGCTCGGCGGCGGCGACAAGGACCTCAACGACGGCGACCTCCACGCCGGCGCGCTTCTCTCGGAAGCCATCAATGCGATCCGCACCGTGGCCTCGTTTGGCCTCGAGAAAGCCACGAACGCAGCGTACCTGACCTACCTCCAGCAGTCGGCGTCGACCGACGTCAAAGTCGGTTTAAAGAGCGCGTGCGCGTACGGCCTCAGTCAGTCCACCATGGTGCTGGCGATCGCCACCACCTTCTACTTTGGCGGCTGGCTCCTCCTCCGCGGCGACGTGACGTTCGAAGCCATGATGACGGTCCTCAACGCGATCCTCTTTTGCTCGTTTGGCGTCGGCATCGCCGTCCAAGGGCTCGGCGACGTCGGCAAGGCCAAGAAGGCGGTCCAGAGCATCTTTGGCATCATCGACCACGTCCCGAGCATCGATGCGATGGCCGCATCGGGCGCGACCCTAACGCACGTGCACGGCGACGTCGACTTTTCGCACGTGGCGTTTGCCTACCCGAGCCGGCCAGACGCCAAGATCTACCGCAACTACAACCTCTCGATTGCGAGCGGCCAGACGCTGGCGCTGGTCGGCGGCAGCGGCAGCGGGAAAAGCACCGCGATTGCGCTCTTGCAGCGGTTTTACGACCCGAGCGCCGGCGTCGTGACGATCGACGGCGTCGACATTGCATGCCTCAACGTCGCGTCGCTGCGCAGCCACATTGCGATCGTGTCGCAGGAGCCCGTGCTGTTTGCGGGCACGATCGCTGAGAACATCGCGATGGGCAAGCCGAATGCGAGTCGCGACGACATTGAAGAGGCGGCGAGAAAGGCCAACGCCCACGACTTTATCGCGCGGTTTCCAGACGGGTACGACACGTCGGTCGGGGACCGCGGCGTGCAAATCTCGGGCGGCCAAAAGCAGCGCGTCGCGATCGCGCGCGCCATCATTCGCGACCCCGCGATTCTGCTGCTCGACGAGGCGACCAGTGCGCTCGACACGGAGAGCGAAGCCATCGTCCAAGCGTCGCTCGATAAGCTCCTGACGCTCAAGAAGCGGACGACCATTATTGTGGCCCACCGCTTGTCGACGATCCGCAACGCCGATGTCATTGCCGTCGTCCACGACGGTCGCGTCGCCGAGCTCGGGACGCACGACCAGCTCATGAACATTCCCGACGGCTTGTACCAAAACCTCGTCGCTCGCCAAATGAGCAAGACGACGACGTAAGGATGTCGTCGCATTACGTTCTCTTTGAAATGTTTTTGAATAAATGCAAATTGCTCCAGATAGACGAGTTGGTGTTGCATCCGCCTGCGTTGCTGCGTCCTGCTTGGCCTTGATGGAGGCGCATACCTTGACGAGACAGAGAATCGCCATGTTGAGAGTCGGCACGCTTGGATGTTGGCACGAAGCAAGTGCCACCTCCGAGCCAGGGGTACACAATTGCTCCCTATAACTCATCCCTGCGCCGAGCGGGGTGCTGAGTCCATGTCCCTGTCGTGTTTCGTTCAATCACAGGCGTGCGAAAATGAGACGCCAAACGTGTTTTGAGAACTGAGATTCGGGATGCACGGGCTTCGAGCATTGAGATTCAAGATACACGACTCCTTCGAGGCTCTTGTGTCGTAGCTGGTCACTCCACAAGGGACCAGCTCGCCGGACGCCCCTGGGCGAGCGCAGGGTCTTATTGGTCGCACCACCGAGACGTATTAAATGTGAAAATTGAGTGGCAAGAGCGACTCGTCTTCGCGCGTGAGCCAGACGTTGACGTCGTCGGGCGCCAATCGGAAGCGGCAGCTCTGGATCACCTTGTGCAACTCGGCGGGTCGCTGGAGGTGCTGCGTGAGCGGCGCCAGCTGCAGTTGACGGACGCACGACTGCTGCACTTTGAGGAGCGAGAGAAGCCCGCCGGCCGTCACGTTCCACCAGCGCACGCTCGCCTCCCTCGCCGCATACGACACTAATCGCTATTCTATCAAGAACGCCACTTGATAGATTCATAGATACCCAGCATGGCGCCGTCCTTGCGGAAGAGCACGGCCGAGAGCGCGGTCGTGTGGCCGTCCAGCACACGCCACTTTGTCGCCTACGTACGATGTTAGTTGCCTTGTCGACTCAGAACTCGCACCGTGCGGAGGTCGTAGAGCAAGACGACGCCTTCCATGGTGCCGATGGCGAGTCGCTGCGTTGTCTTGTGAAAGTCGACCATTGGAAATCGCTTGACGAGGTCGTGGAGGCACTTGGTGCTCTACGAAGAGACCCTTTACGTATGGACAAGTTGTCATTCGTCGTGGCCTACCATGGCCAGACACTTCTTCCGGCGATCGGGCTTGGTCGGGTCAAGGCAGCACAAGATGGTCTCGATGACCGCGGGGAGGTGCCGCGCCATGAGAAGGTACTGGAGATTCACCCACGTCATAAGGTAGACGAGGACGCCTTCGCGGTACGCATAGCTTCGATCACTCGTGCTCATCTCTTGTTGGAGCACAACCAAGACGGAGGCGGCCTCGCACGTCCCAAGTTCGACGAGGAGACGCATCGCGGCCTGCTTGAGCCGCTTCCGATCGTCGTCGGAGGGGTCCAGCGTCAACGGAATGAGCTGCACCACCTATTTCCATAGACGCTCGTGTATTTGGTGTCGTATAAAGTGAGGAGCATGACGCACGAGCTGGGCGAGGTCGACAAGGTGTGGGCGGAAGAGGAGGAGGCCCTTGGCGAGGAGCTCGGCCGCGACGCAGGCGGTCGCCGGTGGGCCTTGGAGCAGCGACACAAGGACGTCGCACACTTGGCGCGCGCTCGCGGGCGAGAGTTCGCCGGGAAAGCACGTGCCCATGACGCTGAGCAGCACGAGCATCGATCCGAGTCGCGATACGATGCGGGGCGCTGGTACTTGCTTGAGACCTACGACCGAATGAACGAGTCATGCCCATAGAGCGGTATATACCCCCAAGGTCCTTCTCGAGCTGCTGGACTTCGCAGTGGTACCGTGTCATGTACTCGGCCGCGGTCGTACTGCGCGTCGTCGGTGGCAGTCGCTTGATAACGCCTACAGCCGATACATCGTCGCCAAAAGTCCATTAACCAGCGATTTTCTACCGTGTAAAGAAGCCGCGACGCCATCTGCAGTGCTTCCCACTCGTGAAAGCCGTACGAGGCGAGCACGTCCAGCGATGGCTCAACGTACGCATCCACTTGTTCGGGGAGGCAGACCTAACAGAATATATCGCATCAATATCGGAGGAAACCAGGGGTCGAAGCACCGACCATGTGCTGCGTGATGAGCTGGCTCCAGAGCACTTGCAGTTGCTCCGACAGTTCATCGTCTTTTCGCTTCTCGTCCATAAAGCTCGTACACATCGTCACCTGATGCAAACCATAAGCCGCCATGTCGTCGTCGTTGAAGCAATGCGTACCAACGCCAGGGCGATCTCGGCCGAGACAAAGGATGAATGCTGCCACTTGGTCGTGTGCGGCGCTGAAGAGCTCGGCAGCGGCACCGTCAGCGCTTTCGCCGCGCCTGTGATTGCCATCGAGTAGGCCAGTGACGGCGCATGCACATCTATCAGATGACATCTTAGCCTCGATGCGGGAGAGCAGGCGTACAGAGGCAACGCTCCACGAGGGCGTCAATGCGGGCGTCGAGTCCCCAGGAGAGCGCAAACGACAAGAACGTCGCGTCCAGAGCCGTTCCCGTCGACTAAGTACGTGTCAAAATACCAAACGAAGAGGGCGCAGAGCCGTGTACCGAAGCGGATGGTGACGCCCAGAGTCGCTGCAGTCGCTCGACCGTCGTCCGCAGCTCAAACGTCATGACGTGGACCATCGGTGCCGACAGCGGGGACGCGATCGTGACGGGATCTCGCGTCTCCTCTGGGAGCGTTGACGCAGGCACCATGGCCGATGGCACAATGCGTTCGAGGACGCCCGTGCGGAGACTCCAAATGTACCTACATGGATAGATAAAAGGATACTTGGATAGATATCCAAATTCGTACAAGAGCGCGTCATCGCACTCGAGAAGCACGTGTTGCGTGCGAAAGTCCCAGCGAACGTCAACGACGCAGCCGCCTTGCCCGACGCAGTCCATGAAAAAACCCACGTCGAGTGCGGTCGTGTCCATGCGCACCGTGTAGACGCTCACCTAGGAAAGGGTGGACCCAATATATGGACAAGGTCGGTGGCTACCGCATGGTCGTCGCCCACACAAGCGACGAGGTGCCCGAGCGGGCTCGGACCGCTCACGTGAATGGCTCGCACCGCCTTGCGGTGCCGATGAAACGTGTGGAGGAGCGTCGCCGATGGCACGACGGCACCGGCGTCGAGGCTACGCAAAAGTATCAAGTTGATAGTTGCAATGCATCGAGGAAACGCACCGCAGGCGGATCTGGGAGACGCCCACACTGCCATCGCGACTGCCCGTGAAGAGCAGCACGACCATGGGCGTCGCGGACAAGCTCTCGGCCGATGGCGGCGACGACTTCGGTGGCGACAGCAATGCCGCCTTTGGCGTCGAGAGATGCGAGTGCTGGAGCTTGTGCAGCAGCAGCGAGATCCGCTGCAGCTTTTCGGTCGACGGGTATCGAACCGACGACGTCGGGCTGTCGGCGTAGCCCTCATACAGCGGTGCAGTGGCTGCATGCGACTCGACCGCATTAACAATCACGTGGCCGATGCTTGTGATCGCGCTGCTGAGACAGTCGAGCGTGATGGGCGGCACGCCGACAAGCGGACTGAGCGTGATGTGTCCGTCGTCGAACCCGTGAATCTATCCACATCGGTTGAGACATTGATACTCGACGGAAACGACGCATACAAGGAGAGGCGTGTTCCACAGCAGCGAGGCTTGCGCCGACGCACCTAGACCGCAACATCCCAGTCGATGAACCACCCATCGATGTGTACCAGGTGCGGGCTTCTTGCCCATGACCATGTGGGACACGCGCGGCGGTGACGAGGTCGGCGTCGGCAATGGCGTCGGCACCGATGACGTCGCAGCCGAGTACCGCCACGTGCAGCCAAAGGGACAGACGTACGTGATCATTGCGTTGGCTGTGCACGCTATCGTGCCAAAAGACGGGGCAAACGGTGGACGGCGGCAGGTACAAGCGGGCACTTTGCACAGTGGCGCGTCGGGCAACGCCGTCGTTCGAAGCGGACGGGCCGTCGACGTTGGCTTCTCGACGTCGGTGGCGGGTGCGGTAAACAGGTACAAGGTCGTGGCGTTGCCATTAGCGTCCGGGGCGAATCGACATTCATGTCGGCGTCTGTGGCGGGAAAGCAGTAGACGCGATTGTTTGTGGTCCACAAAAGCACATGCTCGTCGTCGGCGAACGTGCCATCGACCCACTGGACGTTGTCGCTTGCTTGAAAACAGGTTGGCAGCGTCGCTGTCTCGTCCTCCACGCTGTGGAAGAGCCACGCACGCTCGAGGATGGCCCAACGGTTGGACCAAATGAAGAGCACGAGTCGGCCGTTCGGGCTCAGTCTCGCCTACGCCAATTAAAGATGATTTAAAAGACGAAAATCCAAAGGCGGAGTACGTGGAGCGGGAAGAGGTCGACGTGCAGCCAGTTGGTCGCGGGATGGATCGACGTCTCGATGCACGTAATGTCGGACGCTTCGCTCGACCACGCGAGGACCCAGGACGCAGCTTGGGTCCACACAAAGGTCGGGCTCGGGTCGGATGCAGACGACGACGTGATGATGGGCTGCGTCCAGCCAAAGCAGCTCGTCAAGCCTTCCATGCCCAGCGAGAGAAGGACGGCGTCGTAGGCCATCTACGTGGCAGAGTGTCGTCCTACCAGAATACAGGCAACAGGCTGCACTACTTGCGACGTCTTGCGGCATGGCGCCACGGCTACGTCAATGCGCGCTTGGTGCATGCTCGTGCCGGGCGATGCCAGCACGATAGTCTTCCATGCGTCGAGCAACACCATGCGCCCTAGCAAAATGCTGCTCGTGGCGACCGCGGTAGAGGAAGCCCATGCGAAGATTCGTACCTTGCTCACCATACACGAGCATGTAGCGGTCGTTCGAGAGCATCTGCATTCTACAAGGCGCCACGATGGAGCGAGGCAACGCGCGATGCAAGCACGTACCCGAGCACGGGCGCAATGTCGGTCGCCGCGGCCTGTAGCCACGCGAGGCAGCGGCCATCCGAGAGCTGCCATAGGCCCACGGCCCCACTTACGTCGACGCTGGCGCAAATGGCTTGGCCCCACTCGTTGGTGCCCATAACGAGGCCGGCGATCGGCGCCTCGTGTCGAAGCAGGAGCGCGGCGAGGCGCCACGTCGTCGATGTCCCCGCATTCGCCCGGAAAAGGAGGAGCACGCCGGTTGTCGTGCCGCAGACCAGGGCGGTCGGCGCGCAGTCGTCGCCTAGAGAGACACAGGTCGTCGTCACGCGCAGCGCGAGGTCCCGCAGCGCGCAATGGCTCCACACGGCCACGGGCAGGTGCATGCTTCGTCGTCCGATGAGCGATCTTGGCCAGTGCCATGCCGGGATTGGTTCAAATACATTTATTTTTCATCCAATCGCAATGGACCTAAGAAAGCGCAAATCATCACGTTGCAACAGGAGGGCACACTGGAGAAGCACCAGCAACACAGTCGAGACGCTAACACCGCCAATGCATTCCTTATATCTCCAAACCGATTACACGAAAATAATCAACCGGTTTGGCGCCGCCAGAGTCGCCGTTCAATGGCTCCAAGGGCGTCGACCACGAAGGCAATGTACTTTTACTGAAGGTACACTACGTCATCCCCCTGACTACGCATGACTACGTGGCAGCATGGCAAGGCGTCTCGTCGCTTCCAAATCGTTGATACCTCTGCGGCAGCCGTCCATAGTCGACATTGGAATGAGAATTTCGTTTGTGAAGTGCCACGTCATATTGCTGAATCGCATCACCGCTGGAAGTCGACTACCAATCGAT
This sequence comes from Saprolegnia parasitica CBS 223.65, assembly GCF_000151545.1. Lineage (NCBI taxonomy): Eukaryota > Oomycota > Saprolegniomycetes > Saprolegniales > Saprolegniaceae > Saprolegnia > Saprolegnia parasitica. The sequence continues at coordinate 470,157 of NW_012156407.1, forward strand.
CCTCAACCTATCGACTACCTTGTCGACAGTACGAGCGCAACGATGCGAGCCATGCGCTTGGTAGTCGATTGAAAATGAAAATAGGCTTGTTAGCATTCGCAGTGTTTAATGAATGACACGCAAGTTGCAATGGCGACGATGATTGGCGTCTACGTTGCCCGCGTCCAAACCAGACACGGCGAAGGTCTGCAGTTGTGCGAGCATCGGTGCCGCAGCTCGACAAGTCGCGAGCTGGCCAAAGACGCTGCAGCCAATGTGCTTGAGCTGCGTGGGCGACGGCGGTCGCGAGGTGCGCCAGAAAATGTATGAGACAGCAAACCCACGCACCGTTTGCATGTATTATACTAGTGCGTGATAGCCTTCTTGCCCTTGGCTTGCAGCGCTGGAGGCGGCACCTACAAATAGCGATGCGCGTCAGACGATGCCGAAGGAAAGCAAAAGTACCTCCTGGAGCAACCCCTACTTCGGCAGACCCGACGAGGGCCGAGGCGGGTCTGGCGATGTGTGCAACCCCTACATGTTTCATGTAGAAATAGCCAAGTTGTCAAACCTGCACCAGTCGTGTGCCTTCTCGACGTGTTGCACGCGACATCGCGATCGTGAAAATCCAACGGGAAGCTATCAAGAGACCGTGTCCCATTGCATGTCGACGACACGCGGTCTCTTGATATCTTGGCGTTGGATTTTCACCATTGCGATGTCTTGTTCAAGATATTTCTAAAGGATGGTGAGGAAGTCTGTGAGATCGAGCACTCGAGTACCTCTCATATAGCGCATTGGGATGGACAAGCGGCTTGACCACCACGTTCTCGCTTTTCACGCAAAAGGCCCTTCGTCGGCGTCGTGCTCGTCGTTGCTGTTGGCTTCATCGTCGTCGGTGGTCGGTGGCACTACCGGTACATGGTAGCAGCCCTGCATCTTGCTCGACCGTTCGTAAATGAAGAGCTCGGCCGCAAGCCGTCCAATGCGCTGGAGTAGCCAAGCCAAGCTGAGCACTCTGGCCTTTCTGTCGTGAAGAGATCGAGCGCACCTGCCATGGAAAATCACGATCAACGACCGCCAACACGTCGTCAGCTGCTTTGCCGATGACGCGCAGCTCATTGCTAGGGACGCAAATTCGCTACTCGCTCTCGTCGACACGTTTTGTTCTTCCTCTGGCTTCAAGCCGAACCCAAAACCGAGCTGCTCACGTTTGGCCTCGCTATCTTCCCGGACGCATCGTCACGCTGGTCGCCTCTGTAAAGCGCCAAACCTTGCTCCGAAAGCTACTCCAATCCCACCCGCCTTCGGCGCCATGTCGGATTTATCTTATTGCTTACTACATTACGGTCATTTAATCTAATCCACGCTTCGAGATCGACGCTGCCTCTGCTCACACATGCCTTTTCTGGGCTCGACAGTGTCATACTCGAGGAGTACAGCTACGTGTCCAAGGTCGGCCAAGCGGTTGTAGCAACCTTCTCTTGCAGTGATTTCCACCTCGGCAGTGCCGAGGTGGTCATCTACGTCGAGTTCTTGCACGAGAGAGTCAACGTGCACTTGGAGCTCAGCGATCTGCTGGCGGTCATCGCCAGCTCGCTACTCTGCGGATAGATCGACGAGGCGCCAACGTCAGCCCGCGATTTGGACAAAGACGTCGGGTCGCGTCGTTTTATCTCTTTATGGCACCTAGCCGGATACCTCAGGTTACCAACATCACACACTGCGACCACGCAACGGTGCTGGGTTTCTGCAACGCGCTGCGAGCCAACACGGCCATCCAAAGAGCTCTATGGCATGACGTCATGCTATGCTATCGAGCTCAGGGTGGTCGTGTTGGCTCGCAGCGCTTCGACCTCGATGGCTTTCATGGTCGGCGGCTCCCGACGTCCTTGAAGCATCTCCATTGGCGTGTGCACGTAATTAGTTAAATGGCCCAGTCGAGCAGTTGCGAGGTGGCTGCGTGCGAGGAACGGACAATATTGTCTGTAAAATAGTAGTTTTGCGTTGTAACTGGAAATAAGGGTCCTAGACTACACTAATGTTGCTCCTATACGACTGCGGTCGCGCCGTCGTCGCCGTCCCGAAAGTGGCGCTAGGCATCCATTTTTGATGAACATGCTACTGCCAATGCCGTCAAATACCTGCAAGTAGTACTGGAGCTGGTGCTTCATTCGCACCAGATCTTGCTGAGGAATCTAGACACCAACACATCACTCTCCACGCCTCAAGAGACAACACCTCGTACGTGTGAGATCGAGTCGTGGGGCGGAGTCGGTGGCGTCGTCATCGGGTCGTGTCGCGGCATCTCGGGCTTGGCTGGCTCGGGTTGCTAGTGGCCACCATCATCACATGCACACTAGAAACGTGTACAAGTACCTTGGCGGGTGCGTGCGTGATCGGCACCACGGGCGGCTGGTCTGCTTGTGTCTGGAGCTGCGACCACGCCATGAGCTGTCGCTCAAACGTTCTACAGAATGAGCCACTGGTTCGTCCGACGTCTGCGGCAAGGTAGCGTGGACGTACGAGGGCGGAGGGATCTTCTTGTTTTGAGCCCCGATTTGCTTGTGTGCTTGGCCAATGGCCTTGGTCGTGGACGAGGATGACGTCGTCGTCTGGTCTTCGATCGCGTCGACCGAGAGCCGCTCAAAGATGGGTCGCCCGCCCTTGGGCACAAACACGACCTACAAGAGAGTTGTCAGGAAGGCGTCGCAATGTGTGGGAATCGAACCCGCAGTTCTTGGATGTAGTCGTCGTCAATGCAATGCACGTTGATGGCCACACGGTCCGTGCGGCTGAGCTCCATGTGGAAGAGGTGGATGCCACAGCGCTTGCAAAAGACATGCTGCGATGCAAACGTCGGCGTCTCGTGGTGTGTGTAGATGGACACGAACGAATTGGCGTCCTCGGTGCTTTGGCTCGTCATCTGGAGGTGCGTCATCGGCACAATCTAGCCGCATCGTGAGTACGCAGGTGCCATCGACATACGCGCGTACGAGGACGGGAATACGGCCCTTCTTGGACGGAAAGGTATTGCTATCATCAAAGGCGCAAATGTTGCGCGGTGCGAGCACGATGAACCTATCGCGCCGTGAGCATGCGCGCATGTAGCAAGCATGCTATCGTACGTCATGGCGCCGCAGCCGCAGCTGCCCTTGTGGCCGATCATATCGCTCGTGTCCATGTACTTTTGCCTACGCGCGCATGAGCAAGCGGCGGCGACGCATCGTCGGCCTACCGGTAGTAGTCGTCCATGGTCATGGGCTTGGGGCGCAGGACGCGATGCACCTAGTAGCATCATCCTGAGCTGCTGGCACCATGGCGGCGGTGACGTACGACGTAGATGGTGAGGCCGACCGCCAGCGTCGAGAGCGCGCCGACGAGCCGCTCGACCGCGGGTAGTCCGGAGCCCATGCTTCTTGCTTTAGTTGTCGGTTGTCAAGTGGGCTACGAGCACCCAACGTTCCTTCGGCCCTCGAACGGCCAGCCTGTCGATCTCTCCAACATGTAATACGCGCCGGCCAAATATGTAATTGTAGAGGTTTCCAGACCAACATTCTACATTGAAAGGAAGAATGCATGTCGTTTGTGTCGGGATCGACTGGCGAGGATATCTCGACGCAACTCTCGTGGACCACAGGCCATGCAGAAGGGCTACTAGCGCAGCTGCACGCGTCTCACCCCGACGATCGACCAAGCAACTGCACCCAAGCACCGTACAATGCGCTGGGCGGTCGACCAAGAGGCGACGCCGCACGCGTTTCAAAGGACGAAGATACGCGGGACGGTGTGGGTTTAGCCTTGACGTTCGAGGCAGCGTTTCCATGCACGTCCAAACCGACTGCACGGAGGGTTGGGTGTTTATAGTCACGTACGGCAGCCCGACCAACAATAAGATTGGAGCACTGTGCTGGTTGTGTCGTGCTGGCTACTGCCGTCCCATGACGGTCTCTCTCTGGCCGGCATGACGGTCTTTCTCCTATGATGGTGCATCGACTTGAAGACCAAAGTAAGCCTATGAAGAGTCGAGTCCCTGGTTGCCTCGACACTCGATACGAGAACAGTGACACGGATGAAACAGTACTCGCTCGATGAAACCCGCCAGTAGCACCGTCCCCACCGACCTACGCCGAGGATGCCGACGGCGTTCGATCCCCGAGGCGTCCGGTGCACTGTACTACCGGTACCGGTAGTAAATTATTACAGAGTCGACGGAGCGAGTCGAACTGCTTCGTTGTCAAATGGACTCGTTCGATGACGAAAGCATGTATGTACATTGGCAGCACGATGGTGCGACGACTGTGCGTAGAGCAGCACAGACAAAGACCACAAGTGCAGAAGCCTGCAGTGCTATAAAGCTATGTAGTATCCAGCTTTGATTCCATTGACGTCCCCGCTCTCTTCGCGCTACCATACGATTGATTGCATGCCACGTCCGTCGGGCGGCTGGATCGATGCGCGTACATGTCAGCGCCAAGTGGAGGCCAGGTGGAGATGCGGAAGGTGATGCCGCATACGAGACGTTGCGCAAAGATATTCTGGCTCGTGAAAACAGCTCGTCATTGCAGAGTCCATGAACACGCTGGCTCGAATCGTATCGTTGCTGCCCACATACACACACATGGCTAGGACAGGATGGGATCGGTGCGAACGGTTCTACAGTACCCTGCATCGAGTGCTTGTCGACAGTGAAATGCCATCACTCGTTGGGTAAATCGACGCCGAGACACAGGATACTATCGCCAGACGAACCCGCCATGTCAACGTCGCCGACGCCGTCGGACGCGGCTAGGTTCTCAAGCACGCTTGAGAAATCCCAGAAAGCCTTCCATGAAGTCAAGAGCTTGTCGTCGAGAGGCACACGTCCATAACGACCTATCGCAAGCACCGGTCTGCGTCTCCGCTCGTACGTTCTCCCGACGTCGTCGTTGTTCGAAGCGCTGGCGTCGTTCTCTGGCGGCGATCTTGGATCTGGTTCGATCATCACTCCGACTTCAACGAACGCGCTTGAAATTGGGAAATTCAGCCGGCGGCCAGTTGGCGACCGCTCCTTACCACCTACTTGACCGCTGCTGCTAGCTTTCTGCTTGCTTGTTGTCCATCTGGGCGACATTATTGATGCTGTCAATTGATGCTCCGCGCGGTACTTGTCCTGGCGTATGTGCAGTGGAGCGGTCCAGCGCTCGCAGTGGAGTGAAAAACTAAGGTCGCGTTGTTGGTGCGCCGTATTAAAATAACCTATCGACTATCGGGTGGGGTATAAATTAGATCGACTCGATCGGGTCGAGTCGCTCGGTGTCAAGCGACGGGTACGTTCCAAACTTCCGATGGCTGGAGTCGCAGAGCTGCAGATAGCTGGTCAATTCCGTGCTTCCGTGAAAGGACCGGGCGCGGGGCTTGTTACTGATCGTCGTCGTCGTCGCGTTGGTCGTCGATGCCGTCGACGCCTTCTTCGACTGAAGGCGGTTGACGACGTACTTGTAGCTGCGGCACCACCACGTGCCTGTCTTGTACTTGACGCAGCCGAGCGCGGTCTTGCGCGCCTTGACCATTGCATGCATGTGCACGTGGTCGATCGAGTTGAACGGTGGGCTGTGGAACGCGAGGTGCAGGTCGGCGTCGCGGCCGCGGTAGTGGCCGAGCTGCGCCAAGACGTGTCTCGCCACGTCCTTCATGCGCGCCAAGAGCGCCAAATGCGCCGACGTCAAGTGGTTGATGTTGCGCAAGTGGTGCTTGGGCACGACGAGGATGTGCGACGCGCTCGCCGGGTGCAGCGGCCGAAAGACCGAAATGTGCTCTTCGTCGTAGAGCACGTCGTCGCTGCAGGTGGCGACGATGTGGCAAAACTTGCAGCAGAGGACGTCGCGGTTCGTCGCCGCGTACGCAACGCCCTTCTTGACGTAGTCGCCGCCGAGCTCCTTGGCGTTGACGACGATGACGCGCGACGAGGCGGCGGCGGCCGGCGGCTCGAGGAGCACGACCGAGTCCGACATGCGCAGCATGATGGCAATTGGCGACTCGCGACCAGCATCACTTGGAACCAGCTGCTGCACCGTAATACGCCCTGGACTATTCAAACTGCGACGCGATTGGCTGCCTATCGGTGGCACTGGCTTCTTGAGACGAGTGCGAGCCCGCCTCAGACGTACTGGCGTGGCTACTCGAACGCAACTGCGAGTCCGCTTGGGTGCCCCGACCGACCTCTCTTCCTCCGCAGGACAGAGAGAGAGGGGGCATAGTTATCGTACTACGGCCACTGCATGGTGTCTCTACGACGGTCGTCGCGTCGTCGATGGATCGTTGGTCGGCGATCGGCGAGCGTTTTCGACGGTTTGGCCCATTGGAAGAGAACGAACGAGCGCCGTGGCCCTTTTATACCTTACGACAGGTCGGGTGTGACACCCCTTGCCCCATTTGCCCCCTTTTTCATGCAGTAGACGCGAGTCTTTGAGTGGACACTAGAATCTCGCGGCGTCTGTCGCCTCCTGCTGGCACACCTGATACACAACAATGCAGGCAGGCGGCGCTTGAGTGGACGTGGCGAGCGCACTGAGAGCGGCCACGTCGGCGTGAAATCACCGTTGCGTGAAAAGGGCATTTCACACGCGATACGCCGCATACTGAGCCCAAGTGCAATGATGGCACTCACGGTGATTTTCACCTGCACAAACACGATCTTTGGATCTTTTTTACCAATCAAGTGTACATCGGCCCACTCTGTAGCGACCGTCCGCGTGCAAGATGCAGGGTTGGGATTAGAACCGCTGCTGGCCATAAACGGCCCACTCTATCACCGTGGTGGCCAACATGACGCCAGCATCGTCGAGCCGCAGCAGGATCCATGCTAATAAGAACGACAGAATATATGGCTTAGCGTGCACCGATAATGTGCTACTAAACAGGCCCGCGCCTTTCGAGCGCAACATGTCTCGGTGGCGACAGATTCCGATTCGATCTCGACAAGCTGCCATGTAGCCGTCGTCGGGTGCATGCCTGGCTCAGCAGCAGACTAGTGCACGCAGCTGGAGAAGATGGCGGTTGGAGTGACCAAGGTGTGGACTCAACCCTTGCGCTACGCACACCAGCTACGCACACCAGTAGCTTGCAACTGCGTTCGCGACATCCCAGCACCTTGGTATATGTATGTAGAACATTCGCACCGCTTGAACGTGGACGGGCCACATCCACGAGCGCTGTAGTGAGTGCATGTAAGAGCTGACAAGGCCCTTGCTTCTACGGGTCGTTTGGATCATTCGGTGCATCTCAGCAAACGACGAACTTTATGTGCACAAAAATTGTGTGCACAGAATCACGGCGGTGCTCGATCCACTCAGATCCAATTTCTGATCTATCATTCGGTTTCGAAACGACATTGACGATTGGCGACGCGAGAGAATGCTGCCGCGACTGCTTATCGTGGCCACGCATGCGCTAAGTGCCGTGGCCTTTCTGAATCTCACGGGCGTCGGCAACCTCAGCACGACGCTCGCAACGCACGACCCACTCTTCCTTCTTGCCTACGCATCGGTACGTCGACGTGTTGGTCCACGAGGTCCTACTGTACACGACCAAGATTCGAACCAACGTGTAGTGGGATGCCGGCGCCAGTGCCCAGCTCGAGGCGTTTGCCGCCACCGCCACGTCGATTCCAGACATGTCGTTTGGCGCCATCGATGTCGCCGTCGACAAAGCGGCGCTGCACGTAACGGGGTACCCGACGCTCCTCCTCTACAACGGGAGCGCACCGCCGACCGAGTACTTTGGCGACGTGTCGTCCATCGCCATGCAACATTGGCTACTGCACGACGCGCCTCTGCAGCTCGTGCGCACCCAAGACGAGTGGGCCAAGCTCCAACGGAATCATCCTCGTCCGCTGCTGCTGGCGATCACTGCGTCCGACGACGACCATGCGCACGCCTTTATGGAGACTTTGGCCAACGGTGCGGATGGTACCTTCGCGCTCACGACCAACGTGTCGCTCGTGGCGGATGTGATTCCGCAGCCAGGCCGGCTCCCGGCACTCTGGCGACTCGACCCGACGGCCGTCGTGCCAGCAAGACCCTTTCTCGGCACCTGGTCGATTCCCGATGTCCTCGCCTTTTACTCGGGGGCGACCCAGCCGTGGCTACTGTCGTACAACCCGGCAGACGCGATGCCGATCGGCGCATTGGCGTACGTGCTCATCTTGACAGACAAAGACGCATCGTGGCACGCGGCGTTGATGCTGCAGCTGCACCTCGTCGCATCGCGCCAGCGGCGGATCTGTTACCTTGTCGTCGAGGATCCGAGTCTGTCGTTGGCCGGGTACTTTGGCATCGCTGCTCGCCCGGGCCTCGTATGGTACATTGATGCGACTACGTTTCGCAGTCTCGATCTCCAAGGTTCCGCGCTCGCTGCGCAGCTGGAGGAGGAACCGGTAGTCTTTCGCGACGCCGTGCTGCGGTTCCAGCAAAAGAACCTGCCGTCGGCGCTCGCCGCTTACCAGAGAGGTGCACAATTCGCCTCGCATGTTTCTTGTTGTATTGAATGGAACGGCGCTTTGTAGTTGCTGTGGCGCCACCTGCACCCGTCCGCCGCCGCCTCGCCGCCCCGCGTGAGATTGCCAGCTCGGATGTGCTCTCCGCGATGCTCTCCACAACCGAGTGCGTGGTCGTCGTCTTTTATTCGCCGCGGTGTCCGTCATGCCACCGAGTGTTGCAGTGGTACAGTGCAATTTCCAGCGTCCTAGGATAGAACGTCGTCGCTAGGCTAGACGACGTTGGTCGTGACGCGAATGACGTGGCAGGCCCTGCGCTCGCCACCTGGAACATCGACCAGATGGAGGCCCACTCCGTGCCGGGATCTCCTTGGCGACAAGGCACG
>NW_012156407.1:479097-504427 GCF_000151545.1 Saprolegnia parasitica CBS 223.65
AGGCACACTTGCCGCTCGTCCAACGCTTCTGCAAGGACGCACCTCCCGTTGCATCGGCGCAAATGACATCGTATGACGACCTTGTCCAATTTCTTACAAACACTGTATAAACATCCAGTGTTAAATTGTCGTGTACATTCTTAGGATCTTGTTGCGCATCACCAAAAGGGGACGTAGGGGACGTACCAGCACTGTACAGCTTGCTTTTTGGGATCGATAGCGACAAAGCACGCGTTAAAGGGCGACGGCTTCTGGAAGAGCGTACCGCTCTTGCGGGTGCTCTCGTCTGTGAAGAGGTAGACATGCGAGTAGACGTGCACGCCGCCCTGCGGCCCCTTGCGCACAGCCGCGAGTGCCTTGTAAATGGCCTTGGTAACGTCGAGGTACGGCTGGAGCGTCTCGTCCGATTGGCACATGGCGCCGCCGATGACGAGTCGCTTGAAGATCTAGTGCCGGTCAGCGCTGTTGCACACCAAACGACGCACCTGGAAGATGAGTTCGCGCTGCTCGGCCGCCGTAAACAAGTGCGCGTGCTCCGAGTCGCAGTTGGCCATCATTTCGCGGACGCTGTCACTCACTGTGCAGTGCTCGTACACCTCGTCCAAGCACTTGCGCAGGTAGCCGCCGCTGGACACGAGGCCTACGCATCGAACCTCGGTACGTTCTCTTCTATATACTTGATCGCACCAGGCTCGTCAGCAAGCTTATCGAAAAAGGCCAAGCTCGTGACAGTCGTGGCGAGTCGCTCGAACGAAAGACCGTCCAACGTCGTCGGTGTCGAGGCGGGCACCTACGACAGGATGGGTTGCAATCAATACGACAGGAGCGCATACATACAGTGAGATGATCGCGCACAACAGGACTTTCAAAGAAGCAGCGGAGGAACGCCGCGTCATCGTTTGGATCAAAGGGACAGCTGGGCCGGAAGCGCCCGACGCGGCCATGTTCGTCCAAGTTCCTATTCGAGAACGCTCGCCAGTTCGTCGTCGCATCGCGGGACCGTACCATTGCATGAGCTTGACCTTGACGTCGGTAGATGTCCATTGCGGCAGCGCAGTCGGTAGCAACTCAAAGGCGTAGACCGCATCGTCCGTCGGCTCCATACTCGGATCTCAATCGATGGAATGTGTCTGTCCAAGATACGCGCAGCAAATACTGTGACTATTAAATAGTGTCATAAATGCTTTCTCTGTTGTACAAAGCCATGGCACAAAGCGTGCACCAATTGTACACTAGCACCAAGTGTGTTGCACCGTGTCAATCCTCATCCAACGGTCGAAGCAACCAGAGCTCCGTCGTGTACCGGTGTACCGGGTACTCTATTCTGGTACACCTGTCGAGTTTGACACTATTTGCGTATTTAATGCAGTATCCCTCTTGAGTAGCGTCGAGATTGCAGTTGGTCACGAAGCGGCGCGAGGCGCGACGGCCGCTGGCACGGGGCACGATAGGCATGCGACCATCGCGTGCAGACCGCGGTCCTTGGCGAGATCCAAGGCTGCCGAAACGTTGCACTGGGGTAGGCGCTGCTGGCAGAGGTAGCTGACAACGTCGGTATGCCCATGGGCGACAGCATCCAGAAGGGCGTTCGCCGTGCAGCCTTCTCGCCGGTACGTGTGCAGAAACATGGCCACGTCGAGGAATCCGTGGCGGCAAGCGAGGTCCAATGCATCGGTGGTGCATCCTTCCTCCCGATGCGAATGCAGGAAGCGGACGACGTCGAGGTGCCCATTGGATGCAGCGTCGTCCATGGCGTCCGTCGTGCAGCCTTCGCTGCGCATGGCATGCAAGAAGGCGACGACCGGCAAGTACCCACGGCGCGCCGCGTCATTCATTGCGTCGACCGAGCAGCCTTCGTGGCGGTGCTCGTGCAAGAAAGCGACGACCGGCAAATGGCCACCGCCGGCCGCAAAGTCCATCGTGCGGTGCGAAAAGCCGGCAGCGTCGTGCTCGTGCAGTAGCTGCAACAAGCGCAGCTGGCCATGCCACGCAACATGGTCAATCGCCTCGGCGCTGCAGCTACACACTCCCTTGTCACCCTCGGTAGATAAAGACGACGACGATGTACCCTTCGTGGCGGTGTGCCAACAAGAACGCTGCCATCTCGACGTTGCCGTCGCGCAGTGCTGCATTCAGAGCAAATCTTGTACATCCTTCGGTGCGATGTGTGTGCAAAAAGTCAACCACGTCCAAGAAACCGGCCTGCGACGCGGCGTCCATCGCCGACGTCGAGCAGCTGCAGCCGAGATCGTGGAGCACGCGGACAACATCGAGGTGCCCAAACGAGGCTGCGAGATCCATCGCATCGGTGTTGAAGAGGTGGGGCACGCAGCGAAAGAGGCGGGCGACGATACCTGGCTTCCTGCGCGCAATCGCCATGTGGAGTGCGCTCTTGGACGCGTCCTTGGCGTAAAACCCGCGATAGTAGCGCGCGTGAAAGTACGGCAAGAGGTCTTCAAAGACGCCAGCTTGGTACTGCAAGACTAGCGGGAGGAGGTCCCGCGACGTGCACACGACGTGCGACGCCATGACTTGAACAATGGCGACGGCAGACGCGCGCCACCTAATTATAGGCAACGTACGCGAGCTATTTCTGCGCTGTGGCGCTAGAAAGGCCAAGCCCTATTTTTCTTGTCACGGGTTCATTGTGTAATTTACTCGGTGTTTTTCTGGCTTGATGCCCAAGGTCCTTATTTTATGGAGTACTGCGTTCAACTTCGTGTGCCATGAAACTCCTAGCTTTGCCTAGTGTCTACATGCACAGGGTGTAAGACAGTACGCTCGCCGATTGGACGGGACGCTGACCCTTGCGTTCCAACACGCCGGACTCGGCGTGTCAAAAGGTTGACCGGCGTCAATATGCGAGCGTAGAACCTGGTAGTACAATTGTGAAGACAGAGATGCAGGGGCAGAAAGCGTCGAGCTTGCAAGAGAAACCACGGAATTTACCTTCGATCGCCGAATCCGCCGTGCTCGACCGCGTCCTGATTAAGCTCTGCCTCGCTGCAATCATTGCTTACGTGAATAAGATCTGTGTTTCGAATAGTGATTGGTCATGTAAAAAATCGAATCGCCAATCAAGTGTCTCCTTTTTCGAATGCGCTCGATTCGGGCCATGTCACGCACTGCATAGATAGCCATCCCGTCGTCTCGGGTCGATCTCCTGCTTCCTTCTCCACGCAAGCGTGGGTCGTCGAAACTGGAAAAGCAGTGGCCCACAAGGTGCTTTCGCATCGAGAGAGTTGCAAGTGAGCTTTGCATCCTTGCGGAATCGACCCATCGACTGCGATGCCAAATCTGTACTAGTCCTACAAGCTCTCAAGTACCACGAATGACCATAGACCTCGGTTCATTGCAGCCTAGGGAATACAAATGATTTCATCCCCTTGATGGCAGCCTGGCAGCGCGCGTCGTGGGTCGTTGCACGCCTGAAAATAGCGTCTTTCCGGATACGTCAACCGGCTGCGGTTGCACGAACGCCTTTCTGGCCAACTCCAGTTTCAGCTTGGCACCGAGAAACCGATCGCCCGTGGTGGCGGAGATGAAGAAGGTGAGCGAGAAGCGGGCTGTGAACTTGCCCAAGATACCGAGCCATTACGATGGCGCGCCATCCGAGCCCCCGCCTGTCAACGCGTCGCCGCGCCGCGGCAAGGGCATCAAGACCATCGAGATGGACATGGGCACGATGCCAATGCTCACGTCCGTGGGCCCAACGACGCCGACGTCGGGCGGTCGCCCACCCAGCATCCGCACACGGAAGCTCGAAGAGCAGAGTGGGCCGCCCAGCGACAATGGGTTTGGGGCCGTGCCTCCCGCGAACGCGGCGTACGACGTGGACCTCTCGGCGCTCGACTCGGAGATTGAAAAGCTGAAGCAGATTGCAGCCAACGCCGAGAGTCATGTCGACATGATCTACAGCAACGACGCCAAGCGCAAGGGCTACTACAAACAGATTAGGTACATCCGACACCGACACACGTGGTATGATCCCCCTTTTTAGTAGCGAAATGGGCTACATGGAGCAGGAAATATCGCTGCAAAAACGAGAAATGTACCACAAATCTCTGAAATATGCCAGTCGCTCATTGAATCGCGACGTATAGCTCGCTTCAAGTCGACAAGCTCGAGAATGACAAGAAGCACCTGGAGATCATCTCCGCGACCAAGGAGCTTCAAGTCATCGCCCTCGAGAAAGAGCGCGGACAGCTCCACGATGCACTGCGCATGCAAGGCGAAGCCCATGCACGTGAATTGGCAACGCGGGAGGCGGCCTTGCACAAGGTCGAGGCCCAGCTGCGCGACAGCCAAAAACGTTCGTGTTGATATCTTGATACTTTGCGCGACACGAACCTTTGTTTAGTGCTGGGCGACACAGAAGACAGTTTAATGTCTGCGCGCGTTCTGAATGACGAGATCGCCACCAGCCTCAAGAAGCGGACGTCCGACTTGGAGCACACGCGCGGTGCGCTCGAAGTCGCACAAAAGACGTGCGAGCTGCACAACGCGACGCTGGCCGCCCAAGCCAAGCGGTTCGAGTCGCTCGACGCGGCGCTTTTGCTTGCCCAGGGCAACATGCAGTAGGATCCTCCTTGACCTTCATCTGTTGCGATGTACGGCTCTGTGTAGACAACTCGAGTCGCGGACGGCCGAGCAGAAAGCCATGATCAAGCAGTACAAAGAGGACAGTGTGGGCCATATCGGAGCGCAAGACAAGCTCCGTGCCGAGCTCAAGACGGCGACGGACGCGCGGCAGCAGCTCACCAGCCAAGTCAAAGTCCTTGAAAAGTCGATCGCTACGTACAAGCGCCAGCAAGCCAAGCTCGAAGCGGCCAAGACGGCGCAGGACGCACAGCTCGCGGCCGCACGCACCAAATGCAAGGTACAACACTGCGAATACTCAACACTTGGCACGATGGGTACAAAATTAGATGCACAAGGAGACGGTCGATGGCCAAGCTTCTACGACGCCAAGAAGACGCGCTCGTGGCCCAAACGCTGTCGCACGTGGTCGACACGGCGACCATTGACGCGCAGGAAGCCCACATTGCCTCGCTCGAGGCGACGTGCGCCCACCAAGCGGCCGAACTTGGCGTTTTTGAGACCAAAATGCGTGCCGGTGAAGCCCAGCACATGAAGAACCGGTATGTTCGCACTTCTTTTCCCGTGCAGCGCATTGAAAAGATCGAAATTAGATCCCTCATTGAGCTGCTGGAGACGAAAGTCCAAGGGCTCACAGACGTCATTGGACGGCAGGATAAGGAAATTCTCGTCAGCCGCGATCGGGTTCTTGTCCAAGACGCTCTCCTCGCGGCCAAGGACGCGGAGCTTGTGACGCTCAAGGTGACCTGTGACACGCAAGCACGGGACCTCGCGGCTCAAATTGAGGCCCACCGCAGTGCAACCGCGGTAGGCTGTTCACCCTATGGTTTGTATTGAAAAATGGGTAGGTTCACGCAGGCGTCGTCGCCGGTATGCGCGCGGGTAGCGACGAAATGGCGGCACGCTTTGACGCGCTTCAGATGGACTTTGAAGCCAAAGTGCTTGAGAGCGAAGACCGGTTCCGCAAGACGCGCGATCTCGAAGCTCAAGTACGCGCGGCCGAGGCTCTCGCCTCCGCGACCACCGACCAGCTCAAAGCGCGCGAGGCAGAGTTTGCGGCCAACCGCGCGCAGCTGGAGCTCCAGGCCACGCAAGCCCAAGACGCGTTCGCCGCGCAACTGCAAGCCGCCAACGCCGATGCGGCGGCCCGGATCGCGGCCGTCGACAACGAGAAGGCTCAAGTCGAAGCCGCGCTCCGGAACGCCGAGTCAGCGCTGCGCCACGTCGAGGAAGCCAACGCCGAGATGAAGGCCGCGTACGAGCAGACGGTGCGAGCGCGGGCCGAGACGATCGAGCAGGACGAAGAGCGCATCCACTTGCTCGAGATTCAAATCAAAATGAACGCTGAACAGGCCATCAAGCGTCGACAGGTGCTACAAGACGAGCTGGACCGCGCCCACAACGAGTATCGCGAGGTGATCTCTTACCTGTGCACGCAACGTCTCAACATGCTGGGTAGAAATTACGCACGACCGAGCGGTCGTATGCCCTCGACGTCGAGCGACTCGACGCGGCCCGGATCGCGGTACGAACGTCGACGCGTGTGTCTGTCTAACGGACGTGACGTAGGAGCGCTCGGCGAGTGCTGCGGCAGCCGCGACGATGGAAGCAAGCTTGCGCAGCGACATTGCCGCTCTCACACAGCAGTTGGCAACGGAACGCCAAGCCGCCGCCGACTCGAGCGCATCCTTGCTGGGCCAGCTCGTGGCCAAGCAAGACGAGTGCGAGCAAGCCCACGCGTCCACCATCGCGCTCGCCACCAAGCTCGAGGCCGACACAACAAGCTTTACGAATCAAATATCCATGCTCAAAGAAGAGGTTGCGGCGATGCTAGAGGCACGCGCCACGCTCCAAGAGACGATCACCAACAACGCCATCGCGCTCGCCGAGTGCCACAGCCACCACCGAGCCGAGATCGAGGAGCTGCAGGCATCCCACGACGACATCCTCGCCAAGCGTCAAACGGCGTCCGTCGCAGCGCTCAACGCGTGCGAAGCCGACTGGCGCCGGCGGTATACGACGCTCGTGGCCGAAACCAACGACCGTTGTGCCGTCGCGACGGCGGTGCACGCGGATGCCGTCGCGGCCCTTGAATCCAAGAGTGCCGAGGCCCTCAAAGCAGCGAAAGAGGCGTACGAAGCTCAAGTGGCGCCTCTGCGCGAGGCCCAGCGGCTTTTAATCATGCAGCACGAAGACGAGATCGGGCACTGCCACGAGATGTACATGGCGCAGCTCACGCATTGGCACGCGACGTACCAAGGCGAGCTCGCGCACTGGCACGCCACGTATCAAGGCAAACTCGATGGGAAGCAAGACATGTACGACACGGATTTGACAGCTTGCCATGCAAGGTACAAGCAGCAGCTCGAAGCCGCGGCGATCGACGCCGAAGCGGCGCTGGACGCAACGATTGCAGCGTCGGCGACGGCGTTGGCGGCTAGAGTCCAAGCGCACGCCAGTGCGATGGCCGAGACCACGGCGTCGTACGAAGCCGAGGTGGCGTCGGTCAAGGCAGAGAAGGACGCACTCGCGCTGACCCTCGCGACGACGACGGCGGCCTTGCAAGACCAGTTGGCGAGCGCGATGTTGACGGCAGAAAAGCAGCTCGCCGCCACGACCGCCGCGGCTGACGTCAAGTACAACGCGGCGGTCGAGTTGCACGACGCACAGGGCGCGGCGGCGAGCGCCCGCCTCGCCGAGACTATCGCCAAGTACGAAGCCGATCTCGCGCACTGGCATGCCACGTACCAAGGCCAGTTGGCGACGGCCAAGGCGACGCACGAGCGAGAGTACGCGGCGTGCGTCGACGACTACGCGGGCCGCTTAACCGCGAGCACGGCTGCGTACGAAGCCCAGCTGATCGAAACACATGCATCGTACGCCGAGCAAATGGCCGAGGCCAGCGCCGAGCACAAGCACAAGCTGGCGACGACCGAGGCGGCGTTAAAAGCCCAGATCGAAGCCACGGAGGTGGCGCTTAAGAACAAGCTTGGGTCCAGCGAAGCGAGCTACAAGGCGGCGATTGAGGCCACCGAGTGCGCGCTCAAGGCCAAACTCGCGTCCACCGAGGCGTTCTACCAAGACAAGCTTCTCCGCACCGAGACGAGCCTCAAGGACAAGATCGAGGCGACCGAATCCTCGTACAAAGCCAAGCTCGAGGCGGCCGAGACCAGCGGCAAAGAGCGCTTGATGGCGGCCGAGGCGATCGCTGCGGCCGAGCTCGCGACCTCGATTGCTGCGTACCAAAGCCAGTTGAGCGCCGCTAAGGCCGTGTACGACAAGAACATGGCCGACACGCTGGCGTCCTCAGCAGCGACGCTCGAGGCCGCCAATGCAAAGAGCGCATCGCAGACCGCCGCGCTCGAAGAGACCTTGGCGTCGACGATCGCGTCCTACAAAGAGCAGCTAGCAACGCTCCGGGCCGAGACGGCCGATGCGTTGCGCTTGAGCCATTTGACGCACGAGGAGCAGCTCGCGAGTTGCAAGCGCGAGTACGAGTCGACGCTCAAGCAGCGCCAGGACGCTTACGAAGAGACGTTGGCGCACTGCACGGCCGAGTACGAGGACGGCATGGCGGCGCGCAAGGCCCAGTACGAAGAGGTCCTGGCCAAGCGAAAGGAAGTGTACGACGAGACGCTCGCCGCGCGCAAGCACGAGTTCGAGACAACGCTCATGAGTCGCCACTTCGAGTACGAGTCGACGCTCGGGAGCCGCCAGTTTGAGTACGACTCGACGCTCGCGCATCGCCAGGCCGAGTATGAAGCGACGCTAGCTCGGCGCAAGCAAGAGCACGACGACGCGATTGCCGCCACGATTGCCTCGTACGACACGCAGGTGACCGGGTACGAAGGCCAGGTCGGCGAGATGAAGGCGCGTTACGAAGCACAACTCAGCGAGACCATTGCGCGCTACGAAATGCAGCTCACCGAGTACGCGGGCCGGTGCGCGAGCCAGCTCGCGTCGTCGTCGTCAATGTACGAGACGCAGCTCAACAAGTGCAAAGTGGGGTACGAGATCCAGCTGCAGAGCGCCGTCGCCAACCACGAAGCGTCGTTGGCCGAAACGAGCGCAAGATACGAAGCCACGCTCGCGACGCGAACGACGTCGCTTGAAGCGCAGCGGGCGGACCTCGAAGCGCGCGTATCTGACGCCGAGACGATGCTCCGCGAGTCCACGGCCACGTACGAAGGGCGGCTAGAAGAGATGGAGTCCGACTATGAGACCCAGCTGCGGCTTATGGAAGCCGACTACGAGTCACGGCTTAGCGACGCCAGCGCCGAGCACAGCGCGACGCTCAGCGATATGACGGCCAAGTACGAAGCCCGGTTGAGCGACAACACGTCGGCGTACGAGCATCAGCTTCACGAGACCATTGCTCGGCTCGAGGCAAGCATTGCCGAGACAGCGGCGGCCCACGACGCGCAGCGGACCGAGTTATCCGCCGCGCACCAAGCCCAACTGGCTGACGTGGTCGCTAGCTACGCCGCTAGCTACGCCGCACAGATTGCATCCAACCAAGCCGAGCTGGCCGAGACCAAGACTGCGCTCGAGACCCAGCTACACGACAGCGCCGCAGCGCACGAAGCAACGTTCACCGAAACCGCTACGCGGCTCCAAGCCGAGCTCGACGAGACAAGAACGCGGTTGGAAGCCGAGCTGCGTGCGGCCAAGGACGCGCACAGCACAGACGTGGCGACAATGACAGTAGCATACGAAACCAAACTCCGTGAGACGACCGAGGGTCTCGAAACACGCCTCCGCGCGACCACCACCGACTTTGAGAACGAACGACTCGACAACAAGCGGAGCTGCGACGCGCAATTGACCGAGGTGGCGGCGCGCTATGAAGTCCAGCTGCGCGATGCCACGTACCGCTACGAGGCGCGGATGGCCGATGCGGTTGTGCAGCACCAAGCCGCCACCGACGCCAAGGCCGCGGCGCACACAGCCGAGGTCGAGGCCTTGACAACCGAGCTATCGGCGACGACTGAGCGGTATGAGGTGCGGCTGCGCGACGTCACTGCCGGCTACGAGACGCTCTTGAGTGATACAAAGGCCGAGTACGAAGCTCGGATCGCCGCCCTTGTGGCATCGAGCGCTGCCGAGCTCTTGGAGACGAAAACAGCGCTAGAGACGCAGCTTCTCGATACGAAAACATCGCTCGAGACACAGCTGCTCGACGCGACGTCGTCCCTCGAACGCCAGCTGCAGCGGACGACCGAGCACTACGAGACGCTTCTCGCCGACTCGACGAGTCGATACGAAGAGGAGATGGCGACGACCACGCGCCACTACGAGACGCAGCTCAATGATACGGTGGCAAAGTACTCGGCCGAGCTCTCCGAGACCTCGAGTCGCCTCGAAGCCCAGCTTGCCGAGGCGACGCGTGTGCACACGACCGAGCTCGCCGACACAAAGTCAGCTCTGGAGACCCAGCTCCGAGACGCATCGGCCATTGCCGCCGCCGAGCGCGCCGCGGCGACGAGCGCCCATGAGAACGAGATGGCATCCACCACGAGTCGGTACGAAGCCCAGCTCTCGGCGCTGCAAGCATCCACGGACGCATCGCTGCGCGAGACCTCGGCCACGTACGAGACAACGTTGAGGACCCAAACAAGCCAGTACGAAGCAACCCTTATGGAGACCACATCGCGCTACGAGGCGACGTTGCGTGACGCCGCCGCGGCCCACGACGCCGCGCTGGCGAGCGCGACGGCGCATTACGAAGGCCTTTTGCACGACAAGACGACGTCGTATGAAGCCGAGCTCAGCAGCACCAAGAGCAGCTACGAGAGCACGCTTCGTTCGACTACGTCGCGGTACGAGTCGCAGCTGAGCGAGACCACCATGCGCTATGAGACGCAACTCCGAGAGACCACAACACACTATGAGACGCACCTGAGCGACACAACCACCCGGTACGAGACGCAGCTGCGCGAGACGAAGCGGGCGTACGAAGGCCAGCTCACCGACACGACGTCCCGCTGCGAGACCGAGACGCGCGGGACCAAGTCAACGTATGAAACAACGCTTCGGGAGACGACGCTCCGATACGAGACCGAGCTCATTGACGTCAGGAGCGCGTACGAAGCGCAATTGAGCGCGCTGAAAACAGCGTACGAGACGCAGCTGAGTGACCTCAAGTCCAACGCGGCGCTGACACTTTCCGAGACAAATGCTGCGGCGCAGGCGACGCTGAGCAGCTGCACCACCAGCTACGAGACGCAGCTCAGCGAGTCAAAAGCGTCGTACGAAGCCCAGCTGGCAGAGTCCAAAGCCTCGTACGAGCAGCAGATTCGATCGAATCAAGCGTTTTATGACGCCCAGTGCGCGGCGAGCCTCGAGGCGTACCACGCCGACATTGACCGGGCCAATACCGCGTGCGAGGCATCCTTGGACGCGATGAAGGACGCGAATGCGAGCCTTGTCTCGCGCTTGGAAAAGCAGATTGCCGACCTCGAGGCAGCCCACGACGCGGCGACAAGCGTGGCCAAGGACGCTCACGCCGCCGCGATCGCCGAGTTGCATCAACAGCTCCACGTGGTACAGCAAGACCATGCCGTGGCGCTGGCGGCGACAACCGCCGCGCTCGAAGCACAGATTGCGGCCCTTACGGCGACACACGACAAGGAGCGGTGTACATGGCAAGAGACCCGCGCCCGCGACGCCGAGGCGGCCAACGAAGCGTACAGCACCGTTGCGATGACGGCAGAAGCACTCGAGACCCGTGCGCGGCTCCTCTCTGTACAAGTCTCTACTCATTTGTATATCTAGAGCTTTTGGCCACCTCGGAAGGCTGGGACACGACACAAGAGGCACTGCGATCGCTTCGGCAAGTGCACGAAAAGTCCATCACATCGCACAAGCAAGAATCCACCGAGCAAAACGAGCTGCGCGTGACGCTTTTTCAAGGTTCAAAGCGCCGAATGGCGACTAAGACGCATCACTTACGATGTGTTAGAACTTGCGGGGCTGGGTCAAGACCTCACAGCGGCGCTCACGGGAAATTTTGTGCTCAAACGCATGAAAGAAGCGTGGATGCCACTACTGAGTGAGCAGTACCACCCCAACTTGAGCGCCGAGTGCGATGCGATGGCGAGTCTCGACGACCTCCAAGCGTTCGTGGCCGCGATCCTCGACCTCGCGACCGAGGCACAGCGCTTTGCCAAGGTGTCTGGCCGCCTCATGAGCATGGAGGCCCTCGATGCTGTTGTTCGCGACAATGACAAGCTCTGGAGCAGCCTCGGAGACACCAAAGACCGCGTCGCCAGCATCGACCACGTGATTCAAGTCGTCTTGGAGCACGACCAACTGCTTCATGCGTACCCGAGTGTCCTCACCGATGTCGGCGGTACACCGAGCGCGGCACATGTCCTCTCGGTACTTCAGACGTACCAAACGATCCGCGTCGAAGCAGGTCGAATTCTTCAAGCCTCGTACGCATTATCTTATTGTGCCGCTTGGATTGAAAAGACTCATGATTTTATCTGGTAGGGGTCTTTTAAACGAGCCCGAGATCCTCTCTGCGCTCCGCGAGTGGCAGTCGTGCCGAACCCATGTCGCGCAAGGTACGAAGTAACGCGACTAATAGATGTCGTCTGATGTGTCTGGGATGTGTAGCACTGGGGTGTGGGCGACCGACGTGCACGGAGGCAGAGATGGTGGCATTCATTGAAGAATTTGTGAGTCTTCAAACCCAACTCAAGTCGCGTCTCCAGCTCCCAAAGGTATGGTTTGATGTTGAGTTTAGATTTGTGTTAAAGATCGACATGCGTAGATTGGCGCCGTGGAGATCTACCACTACATTGACGAGTACCAGAGCCATTTGACCCAAGCCGGTATTGCACTTGCCAAGGAGAACGTCGATACCGCGACGCTCCTCGACCTTGTGGACGAATATGAAAAGCTCCGTGTCCAAGTCGCTGCCACCGTCAACACGGAGAAGGCGCTCACCAACGCCAAGTCGATCCTGGGGCTCGTCCAAGACTTTCACAAGGTTCGCGTCACCGTGACGCACACGCTCGCGCCGAATGCGTCGGAGACACTCATCTCGGCCGACGGCATCATCAAGGTCGGACATGATCACGTCATTTTGGAGATGTCATCGTGCGTAGGTCATCGAAGAGAGCCGCAAATTGCGTGTTGACATTGCGGCGATCTGGGCCACGGATGTTGCCGACGTTGCGAACGCACATATCACAGCGGCGCTCCAAGAAGCGTACACGTTTCGCAACCAAGTGTCGGCGATCCTCCACGTGCCCCGGGACACGCTCAACCACGCACAGATCATGCGTCTCCTCCAAGAGTACACGCAACTCAAGCTCGACGTCGCGAGCCAGTTGCGCATGACTGAGGCGGTCTTGCACGCCAAGGACATTTTGCACGTGATTGAAACCCACCAAACGCTCCGTGCCGACGTACTACCATTATTTCTTTTGCTTGTTTATCATTGCAACCCATCGTAGGTCACTAAACTCTGGAGCTCGAGCGAGACGACGCTATGGAGCACGCCCAAGGAGATTCTTGGCTACATTGGCGACTACCGGGACCTCCGCGCCCGAGCTGCGACCGCCTTGGGCCGCGACGGCCTCTGCACTCCGGACGAAATCGTCAATGTCCTCGCGTCGTTTGTCGAGCTCGGTGCCAAGCACCGCGACATGGCGCGCCAGAAAATGAACACAGACGCCAACAACAATGCACTGCAAGGCTCGATGGAGCTCATGCAAAAAGCGCTCCAAGACTACGAGGTATGTTCAACAACCCATTTCTTAGAATGGACATGAATCGTCCACATTAGACGCGGCTGTCGGCGCTCGGTGCCAAGTACTCGTGTCCGTTCCAGGCGACGCCTGAGAGCACGGCGACCTTCTTTGTTGCCCTCGACCGAAAGCTCCAGGAAGGCCGGGACATGGACGTGGCATTCTACCGCCGAAAACAGGCCCACGAACAAGATCTTGCGCACCACATCGCGGCCATGGAAGCTGTGCAGCGGGAGGCCGCCGCGACGCTTGATGCGACGCTTCGAGACTGGGCAGCGGTAGAATTCGTCTTATTTTCTTGAAAGATGCTGAGTCGCAGTCGCTAGAAACTGGAAAAGGCCGAGAAGGCGCGCATCACGGACGTGGCGACGGTGCAGCAGACAAGCCGTGACGCGCTCGAGGCGACCAAGACCGACTGCGCGGCACAGATTGCGCGCGTGACGGCCGAGACGCGTGGTCACTTGACGCAGCTCGAAGCCGAAGTCGCGGCATTGCGCAACGCCAAACTCAAAGAGCAAAACGATTACGATGCGACAATGTCGTATCTCCAGTCGGCACTCAACGTACGTAGCCCTTTCGGTTTGTGGACAGATTGTCATATGCATTGTAGACACACGCGGCAGGCGACACCAACAAAGACCCGCAAGACAAGGCCGCATTTTTTGCGCGGTTTGTAGACCGCGACCGCATGCTCATGGAGCTCGTGTACACGTCAATTCGCAGCGTGACGCAATTGTTGACGCCGCCGAAAACGTACGAATGGGACCTGTCATGCCACGTTACCGATCTTCTTCATTGATAGGAGCACCTTTGTGTTGCCGACAGAGCTCTCGCAAGCGATCCTCGGGTGCATCAAGGAGCTCAAGCGCATGAAGGAGTTTGTGTTGGGCTCCTTCGACGCCCTCCAGCGGGACCTCGCGCCGTTCTTACCCTTTGATGTACAACCATCACCCTCTTGGGCTTGGTTCAAACGCGTTCTTATAGGTGCAATGGTACACGGTCGAATGGACGCCTGGCACCGACATTGTGCCCTGGTACATTGACAGCTTGGAAAAGACCAACGCGGTCGCGCGACTTCAATTCCACCTCTTCCTCGCCAAGGCCAACACGATCCTCAACGTCGCCATGAGCACGCAGCGCGAGCGCACGCTCGATGTGCTCCAGTTCCTCCGGCGGTCGGTCGCGCAAGACCCAGCGTCTGCCGAGAAGGACGCGCGGGTTTTGCAGCTGCAGCTCGCCGACGCGGTGGCTGAGAAGGAGACCACCGCGATGGAAGTCGCGCTGAAAGACAGCTTCTTCAAAGAGCTGCTCTCGCAGCACGAAGCGATTGCCAAGGAAATGCAAGCCAAGCTCGAGGCCTACCATACCCTCCTCGTGCACCAAGCCGCCGCCAACCAAAGCATGCTATTGCCCGCGACCGCCGCGCCGCTCAAGATCGACACCAAGCTCGAGCGAGCCATGCCAGGCTTCCGTCCGATTCCGCGCCCCAAGTGGCAGGAAGACGACGCGACGACAATCACCACATCCAACGGCAAGACACTCAAGGAGCGATTCGTGAGCGACTTGGCCACCGAGACGGGCCAGAACGCCACGCAGAGCATGGCGGCGCTGCGCAAGGCGGGCAGCCTCGCGTTCGCTCCGACGATGAAGCTCGAGCGCCGACCGACACAGCCGTATGCGCCAGTGGCAGCCAGGACGCCGCCGCCGTCGGGTACGACCTTGAGCACAGCAGCGCTATTGTACCAGGGCGTCAAGAACGTCGGCGGCGCGTCCGTCTCGGTCGCGATCGGCTACACGCCGACCAAGCTCGGGCTCCTTGTCGACGTCTTCAATATTGATACCGAGACGCTGCAAGCGATTGAAGTCTCAAGTGCGTCACCGCTGTTGCAGCGCTTTGAGAAGCCGCTCGTACGACAAGAGTTGCCTCTGCTGTCGTGTGCTCATGGTGTGTGATGTGCATAGGTCGAACTCTCGAGCGTCGAACGAACGCAGCTCGTGGAGCTTATCCTTGCGCGCTTGACGCGCCTCTCTTCGAGTTCGGGCGGTCAATTTGAGATTGACGACCAACTCTAGTCGTCTACTGTACTATGTTTTTGTATACATATTGTCTGTTTCTGAATGTCAATTCTGTTTCCAAGACACCGCTTTTGACCTGCGCATCAAGTTAAAGTCGGCGTGTGCCGACAATAGACCAACAAGCGAAGCTCCAGCGCCGTAGCGCCCACGAACGGTTTGCGTGCGCTGCGATGGACACGCAAACACAAATTGCCTTCTTGCATCGTGCTGCCATCATCAATGTGCCATCATGCCGTATCGTTGCATGCCACATTTACCACGTCTTATTTTCGGCATCCTAGCCCCGAGTGTCGAGACCCGAGCATGCTGGCAGCTTGTAGCGTCTACCGGGCGGCCCGCGCGGGTCGCCGCTACATCCACGTCGTCGGTCGCCTCACCGAGGTACGCATCCTTGCTTGCATCTTGTCGATGTCTTATGGGCGCAGGTCCCGGCAGGCGCGCTGCCCGACATCGGCGTCGGCGCCGAGATCCACCACACGTTCCACGCCCATGACGTCGAGGCCTTTGCGACCTTGACGGGCGATACGAACCCGCTCCACCTTGACCCGACCTTCTGCGCCACGACGCCCTTTGGCAAGCCGGTCGTCCATGGCATCCTCGTGTCGAGCCTGTTTCCGACGGTCTTTGGCGCGACCATGCCAGGCTCCGTGTACGTGAGCCAGAGCCTCCGCTTCCACAAGCCCATCTTCGTAAACGACCCGCTCACGATCCGCATTGAGGTGACGCAGGTGAAGGCGCGCATGCGCCTCGTTGTCTGCGCAACGCAGTGCGTGAATAAGGAAGGCGAGATCGCCATCTCAGGCGAAGCCAAGGTGCTCATCGCCAAGCCCGTGGACGAGGAAGCAGATTAATGCACGTAGAAAAGGCATTGGCACTCGTTCTACATTTAATAGGTGTCAAGGGTCCTGCTTAGTGCGACTCCTTCTTCGGGGCTTCGCGCCAGATGGTCTTGACCGACTCCGTGATGCCGACGCCGTTGACGTTGACGACCATGAGGCCGAGGAAGAAGGCCGCCGAGCCCGCGAGCGCCGAGAGGCGGAACGGGAGCTGGTGCACCTTGGGGATGTAGTCCGAGAGGACCGCGTTCATGCTGACGTGCGCATGGATCGGGATCAAGACGCCGAGCGCATAGTCGACCGGCGTGTTGAGCGCCGACGGGCTGAGAGCCAAGGCAAAAGGGATCAAGGCAAGGATACCCGCGCCAGCGACCTTGCCAGCCTTGATCATGGCCGTCGAGTTGTCAGCTAGGATGACCATCATGAGCCCACGGTCGTCCTCGACCTCGTCGACGTACCATAGACGACCGCCGAGACGCCATGGTTCTGGTGGTTCTCGGTGAACTTGATGGGGTTGCCTGGCATCGTCGTCATGAGCCTCATGTACCTCGGAGAGGAGCATGCATACCCTTGCGGAAGCCGCGGGTCTGCATCACGACGCGGCGCGGGGTAGCGGTCAGGCGGGACATCATCATGATCCTTCGTCGGCTTCCAAGTCAGAAATAAATGGAAGGCAAGCGAACGAATTAGCGGTTGGAATTCCCCTACGTTCGTTTTCAGACTTTACTGGGTAGGGAGGGTCAAAAATAGTACCATACAATCTTGAAGACAGTATGACTGGTCACCCCTGGGGGGCCCAGTCCGCCCCTACGTGGCACGCCGAGGTCGCATATTCTATGGCTAGACGCACCCAAATACCGGGACGCAACGACCTCCCGACATCGTCGTGCGCGCAGCTGGCGGGTGATGATACACGGCAGCAATGTCCGCTGCAACGCCATATTCAGCTTAACTATTTCTAGGCTACGTTAGCCCTTTAAGCGCACCTCACACGGAAGTGAATGCGATGGTCCGTATAAAATCATGGCGTCAACTCGGTATGTGGGCATTGGATGTGTGAAGAGCAGACAGACACGCTGCCGAGGCTCGTTAGATCCTTGAGGCCTACAGCAGCAACCCTGAGAGTATGCAAATGCATGCTATAGTAGTGTACCTAGTTCGTCGAACGCGTCCTCGGGCATGAGCCGCACCGAGCCTACTGCAGCCGTTGACCTCAAGTTCAAGGTGGGATATGTTGGGTGTTCCTAGTCAATTAATTTTGTCGCCCAAGTCACCGCCCCAGCCCCTGCACAGACGCGCGACGTCGCAGGCTACTTGCTCGTCTCGCAGCCAACACAGCAAAGCTGGGTGCATCGCGGTATAGAAAGGGCTCGAGGCTCTATGATCTATAGAAGCTTATGCCACGAGTGATCCGTAGCAACGAGTCATTGCTCCTTCCACAATCTCGCTGATGCTCGCCTTCTGCGTCACTTCACAGCTACCGGTATTACAATAGGGTCCCTTGGTGAAACGAAATCATGCTTCTTTGTGGTGACACATTCCGAATGGGTCACCACATTTGGCCAAATGGGCCATTCGACCAAGGGCATTCGACCGATCACGCCGCACTGTTGGGTCCTACTGCACTGTACGTACGTGCTAGAGGAGCTGCTAGAGGCACGCTGGCCCTCATGCAAGGATTTATTCCATTGCCCTCATGGCTGGTTTTGGCGGTGCGAAGCATGCTAGATACCTTGGTAGGCGTGGTACGCGTGGTGGCCATAACGCTCCATGAACCGGGGTCCAATATTCCGATTGCCAGGAGGTCGACGGAAGCACATGTCCATCTCCAAGCCATCAATGCATAAGACTCTCGACAACAAAACCTACTGAGTTAGCTTTTTCCGCTACGCTAGCGCTTAAAGCTCGTCGTGGTCCTTGCCGTGGGCTTCGCCGCCGAGGCTGAACTTCTTGGCGTTCTTCTTGAGGAAGTCCGTGAAGCCCTCGACCTCGCGCGCGCCTTCGTACGTGACCGGGTTGGCCTTGTCGTTGGCAGGGAAGAAGATGATCGTGGGGAAGCCCTTGACATCGACCTTGGGGTGGTCAATCTCGTTCTCCGTCGCATCCATCTTGGCAATCATGATGCTGTCGACCTCCGAGAAGGCTTCGGCGAGCTCGTCGTACTTGGGCGCAAGCGTCTTGCAGTGGCCGCACCACGGCGCGTAGAACTCGAGGAGGACATCCTTGTCCGAATCCATGACGCGCGTCTCAAACTCCTTGCCCGAGATGACCTTGACGGCCTCCTCGCTGTCATCAAACGGCTCGGCCGACTTGAGCGTCGGCTTGAGGTCGCCGGCGAGGTACTTGGCCTCGAAGGCCTTGAGGTCCGCGCTCGTGAGCTTCTCCGTCAACTCGGCCGCCTTGGTCGGGAACGGGAACTTCTTCATGCCAGCGCCCATGTTGACGAGGATCATCGACGGAAGGTCGGCTTCCTTGAGGCCGAAGTACTCGACGATGCGCGACTCCGAGAGCGGGATGACGACGTGCAGGATCTTGCCCTTCGTGTCGGCAGCGGCTTCCGTGACCGACTCGAGGACCGTCTCGTGGTAGTCCTTGGACTCATCCGAGAAGACGAGGAGGTGGACATCGACGTCACCGCCGAAGATCTGCGAGGCCTTGTCCTGCGTGAACGTCATAACGAGGGGCTTGTGGTGCTCCTTGATGAAAGCCGAGATCTCGGCCTTCTCAAAGGCGCCGCTGAAGACGGCCTTCTTGTCGTCGAACTTCTTAAGGAGGACGATCGAGCCCTCCTTCAAGTCGGCGTGGACCGACGCGTCGGTGGTGGCGACGATGACGGCAATGTCTTCGGCGTCGGCGACCTTCTCGAGGAGGTCCTTCTGCTCGCCCGTGGCGGCGTCGATGTGGGCGATGACAACAACGTCGTTGGCAGCCGTGAGCTTAGCGAGGTCCGCCGCCGAGTCGATGACCTTGACGGCCGGGCCCGACTTCTTGATGACCCACTTCTCAATGTCGTCAGCCGTGCGGCCGCTGTCGTAGGCCTTGACCGAGCTGGCATCGAGGTCGCCCTTGAAGAACTTGAGCGTCGGGAATCCCTGCACGCCATACTTCTCCGACCACTTGGTGTGGGCGGTGGCATCCATCTTGGCGAGGCGGAGCGGCGGGTCGTTCTCCTTGAGGGCCTTGGCGGCCTTGGCAAACTCGGGCGCGAGCGACTTGCAGTGGCCGCACCACGGCGCGTAGAACTCGACGAGGAGCGCGTCGTTGCCGGCAATGGCCTCCTCAAAGTTGTCATCCGTGAGCACGAGGACGTCGTCCTCTTCTTCGATGGCGCCGCGAACGGCGGCGACGCCGAGGACGAGCATGGTCGAGACAGTGCCGAAGAAGCGCATCTTGATGGCGGTCGGCAAATGCAGAAGTGAGCGATTCGCGATGCGATATCCTGGGATCGCACGTTTATATGCAAGAAGGTATGCCACTCACGCCTTCTGAAATCCGCATATGCAAAACCACCTGTGCTGGAGCGATAATCACCCGATTTCGGATCCAACGCACGCATTTATGCAGCAAAAGGTGTGTTGCATAGAATTCCATAGTGTAGCCGACACGTGGACGACCACGTGGCAATCCCATACTCAAGCGCAGTCGAAGCCGCGGCGAATCTCATGTGCGCTCGTTCTGCGATGCCATTGGTGCATCGACATTTTTGTTTTGACCAATGGCCTGCCGTCAAGTGGCAAGATCGGGCTTCCATGCGCAGCGCGATCCATGCGAGACGTGCGAGGTCCTATCTACGAGCGCCGCCAAGGGCGTCCTTGATGCACGCACAAGCAGCAGCAACACTGAGGCCGGACCCTGGTCGGAGGTGCCATATTCGTCGGCAGCACTGTCACGACCATGCATACCAAGCACACTGCAACCCATCGCGTCCAAGAATGATCGCGACACCACGTGCAGACACATGCACGACGTCTCACAGGACAAGCAGCGGTATCGCGCAGTGGCGTGCCGTCGACAATATGGCTTGCCACGAGGTACCTGTGCATCCTGTCGTGAGGCACAGCAACATGGACGAGCCTCAAAGAGGTACGCACGCTTGCTCACAGGATACAGCGCGCGTAGCCGCACCGAGGACACTGCAGTGACCCGCTTACCCACGAGCCCGATGGATAACGTTGGGGAGTTGGACATGACAGCCTCGGTCTACGTCGCGTCTCCAAGCGCTGCATCCAGCCTACATATAGCAGCGGTGGGTCTGCCGCCCATGGCGGCATCGGCCACGACGGATGCCAGTCGCGAGCTCGTTGCCATCTGCGGCGACGGCAAGCCGCGGCGCCGACGACGCGGTGGGTAGCTCACGCATTACAAAAATAAATCGCGTTGTGAGCAGCTCGTCAACCGGACATTCTGTCCGGATAATGTCGACAAGGAACGTTGTCTAATTGTTTCACCTCGCAATTACTAATTGCTCTATACCGGGCGCGTCATAATAATATTCCTACATTTTAATAGACTATTTCCGTGTCAATGATACTTGTAAAAATATAGTGTATGCTTGGAGCCAGAGCCCGCCTGTCCGCTGCTTTGTACGCCGGCGCTTATTGAAGCATGCAATGGCCGAGTAGCTTTGTCCTCTTCGTGCGCCTGGTAGCAGCAGGGTGGTGGCGACGGCGGGCGACGATAGCAGTGCTTGCCAGCTCGTCACGGCAGCAAGATGCATCAATCGAGGCAAGCGAACGAGGCTATCATTGGAAGCTAGGACATGCCCGAACGACGCTCCAATGCACGATCCCACATGTGGTGGGAAGGAGCGCGCGATGTTGACTTGAAGAGGCCGAATGCACACTATTTGCGTTGTTGTAGGGATGTGATGGAAATACGCGATGTACGAAGAATAAAAAGCGGAATTTAAAACCCCCGGGTGTGTTGCTCGAGGGAACAATAAGAAAGAGGCCCGATGACATCCAAGGACGTGGCCGAGATGCAGCGACGCATGCGGCAGCTCGAGGTCGAGAACGAGTCGCTCAAGCGCCTCCACAGCGTCGGCGCCCCGATGTCCAAGCCCTCGGCCTACCCGCGCAGCGTGTCTACGGACCTCTACGGCGCTGGCTCGGTGCTGACGAGCCCCGCCCGGGCGCCGTACATGCCGAAGCGCGGCAGCGGCACCGACCTCTTCCAGAGCGCGATGACTGCGGCGCCTCTAAGTAACGGCCCGCTACCTGCGTCGTCGAGCCAGAGCGACCTCGTGGCCATGGCAGCCGCGGCCTCGCACAAGTCGCGCCAGCTGCGCAGCCGGCCGGGCTCGGGCCAAATGCCTTTTCCCGCCAACAGCATCCCGCCCAGCCACAGCTGGACGACGCTCGACCAGCTGGACCAGCAGCGCCGATTCACAGAAGAGCCAGCCAACACCATTCGCATGCCGCCGCCGTCGGCGACATCGCAACCGCCCTCGTCGGCCGCGTCGTATCCTGGCAACTTTGACGACGTCGAGGAAGACGACAGCAGCTCGATTGGCCTCGACCTCGACGACCCGAATGAGCACCTGGATCGACAGCAGATCATCCAGTCGCACTCACAGGGCTTTGACAATGACGACGAGGAGGACGACGACGACGACGCGAGCAACTCGAGCCTGGCCGTCGACGACGTCCCTGGCTTTGCCTTCCAGCCGCCCGTACGCGCCAACCTCGCTGCTTTGCGTCAAGACGAAGACCACTTTCGCACGCACAGCGAACACGACACCAAGCCCCGGGGCTTGTTCCCTGCCCCTGTCGTCGTCGCACCGGGCGGCGGCCAATTTAACAGCGCACCGACGCCGGCCACGTCGTCGCGGCAGTTCAAGAACCACAAGAACCACAACCACCACCACCATCACAACCATGGATCGAACGCGGTGACGTCCCCGCGCGGTCCGTCCGACGACGACTCGCCGCCGCTGCCCGCCAAACACCGCCGTCACCACGCCGAGAAGCCGCCGAAAGCGTCCATCGAAGGCGCGACCAAGTTTGCCTTCCCGACCAGCGGCACGCGCCAAGAAGGCGACATCTCCATCTGGGTCGGCACGTGGAACCTTGGTGCTGCGGATCCGTTCGCGGACTCGAACGGTCTCATGGACGAAGCGCAGTCGTCGCGTATGGTACGACGCATCAATATCCGCACGACCACTTGGATTTCTCATATATTTCTGATGGCGTAGGTGCGTAATTTTGTGCCGCACGGCTACGACTTGTACGTGCTCGGTGTCCAGGAAGGCGTGAGCGAAAACGTCTACCACGCGGTGCTGAGCTACCTCAACACGAACCCGTCGCGTGGACGCTACTGCCGCAAGGAGCTGCGCAACGACAAGTTTGCATACCCGCTCAAGGCCAGTCCCGCCGACGCGGTCTTTGATGCGGTCCGCGGTCGCGGCGACGGCGCGTTCATGGGCACGAAATTCACGGGCCTTGCGCTCTTTTACGCCGAGACGGTCGCCGCCGACGTCCAGCTGCTCCGCGCCGGCGTCCACAAGTTTAGCATCGCGTCCGGGTCCAAGGGCGGCGTCGCGATCGGCCTCAAGCTCAAGTACACGACGCTGGTCTTTGTCAACTGCCACCTCGATGCGCGCAACGACACGTACCGGCGCGAACAGATCCGGATCCTCAACACGCAGCTCGGCAAGGTCATGGGGCACCCGTACTTCGACTTGACCGAGCAGTTTCACCACGTCGTCTGGATGGGAGACCTCAACTACCGCATCGTCAACATGGACGCGTCCGACGTGCTTCGCCTCTTGTCGGCCAACAAGATTGAGGAGCTCCACGAGCGCGGTGACGGGCTCCTCAACGACCGCAAGCACGGTATCTTTGAGGGTTTTATCGAGCCGCGGAAATTCCCCGACTTTTACCCGACATACAAGAAGTTTCCGCTCCGCGGCAACGTCGACATGAACATGCCCGACTGGCCCGAACGCGTGTACCGCACGCTGTACAAGGAGCCGTTCTACAAGGGCGGCCAGGTCAAGAAGCGCGTGCCGGGGTGGTGCGACCGCATCCTTGTCTACTCGACGCCGATCCGCAACTCGTACTTGGCGGCGGAGAAGGTCGAGTCGCCGTTCGCACCGGGGAAGCTCATCGACAACTACAAGAGCATCAACGACGGCATGGGCATGGACATCTCGGACCACTCGCCGGTCAGCTGCACGTTCCTCCTCAAGTTTGTGCGACCGCCCATCGTCCAATCCACGACGGGCCACACCAAGCGCGCGCTCGGTACGCCTTTGAATTGTTTCTGTATCAACGTATCAACAACACATGTCTAGTCACGGCCAAAGACGTGTTTGGCGAGGCGTACGTCGACCTTCGCGCCAATGTGCGGCAGCAAGGACCTTCGTACGGCCTCCACGCAGGCGGCCCCATCACGACGGTCCTCACGATCTTCAACATGGTTGTCATGTGGAACAACCATTTGCACGTGCCCAAGAAGACGCGCATCGTCGCGCCGCTTCTCGGCGAAGACGACAGCGGCAAGCAGACGGAAGCGATCGGTGAGCGCACGGCGACAGTCACCAACATGGCGAATCTCTCGCTCAACGTCAAGCTCCAGCACGAGCGCGGCTTGCAGGATCTGCACATGCTGGTCTGGGTCCGCCACGAAAACGTAGTTGGTCACTGCGTCGTGTCGCTCCGGCGCGTCGCCAACCTCGGCACCGACGGCGAGCTCCCCGAAGCGCGCTACAAGGCGAATCTGACCAACAACGCGATGCCGGTCCTCCTCGAAGGCTTCCCCGTCAAGATCGTCTTCGCCGTCCGCAGTAATGTCTTTACATCGCGGGGCTTATAAGAGGCCAGGACGAGATTACCGCTGCAATATATGTATTTTGAACTTTGTCGAGGATATGCCCACCAAGCCCGACACT
The DNA here is from genome assembly GCF_000151545.1 of Saprolegnia parasitica CBS 223.65. Taxonomy (NCBI): domain Eukaryota; phylum Oomycota; class Saprolegniomycetes; order Saprolegniales; family Saprolegniaceae; genus Saprolegnia; species Saprolegnia parasitica. Next base: position 503,259 of record NW_012156407.1, read on the forward strand.
CGGCCTTGCCGAGTCGGTTGGACGCTCGTCAAGATAATCGACAGGTAGCATGGACGCTGGCAATCGGTTCGTAGTCGGCATAGTATTGCCACCGACTGCGTATTTAGGCGCGGAGGAGCGGCCATTGCGATCGGCTGCGACGTGTACAATTGAGGCTGCAGTCAATGAAACCATTTGATTCCTGCGCCACGCCGGGATCTAGCGCATATCGAGGATCGCAGCTCTCGCGTGTAAATTAATCATGCCATCGAACGACCTGTCTCGAAGTAGCCACCACGTCCTTGGCAAAGCACTTTATTCTGTGGGCCGCGGCCCGTCATCGCCCGATGGATGCGTTGCGCTCCAGGCTCCAGCAGGCGGCAAGTAGGTCCTCCGTGCATCCTCCCGAGTGAAGCGTTGTAGAAGTAGAGAGCAAGTTTTGAGGAGGAATTGATACGTCTTGGTGTTGAATACTATCATTTTGATGGAAATGGTCTACTTCTAATCGATATAAAGATGTCGTAGGCGCATGCGGTTTGTTCGCAGCGAGCTGCAAAGTCACCAAAGCACACGCATACATTGCTATCGGGAGTTTGTTGAGGGAGAATATCCATCGGGTGTGATAAATCCCGAAGAAGGTCCCAGATTCTTTAACTATCGCAATCATTGATGAAATGTAACCTAGGCACCCGAGGTTCTCCCAAACGGACGTGGGAAGACCCTTGAAACTATGCCGGCCAGATCTGCTTTCGGCAGGATTTGGAGGGAGTGTGTTCATTCACGAAATATATCGTACACCTCCTAATGAGTACCTGCCCGTAAATGTATATCGATGTAAAATGAAAGATCGTGGGGATGATCAGGGTTAAAAAGCTCTTAGATGGTTAGTCAACACGTAAGCTTCAGAGTTGGATTATCTGTATGACATCACGCCATCCCCGGAATGTATTAAATAGATCAAAAGCACAAGTCAGAGCAAGGATGATAATGTTCTCGTCACAGACCAAACCTTTAGGCTGGATCAGAGAGATTCCCATTTTATCAAATTCATCACTCTTGTACACACAGGCAGAGAAGATATCGTGTAAAATAAATCGATTGGAGATCAGATAGGAGCGAAAGACATTGCTGATGTTAGTTCATCATAAATTTTCAGTTGAACTATGCATATTCAAATCATCAAGTCGCCA
>NW_012156407.1:504527-550621 GCF_000151545.1 Saprolegnia parasitica CBS 223.65
CAAAAACACATATCCTTTCATTCATCGTGGCTACGCAAGTGGAAAATATACGCAAGAAGCGAAGGAGGATTCAGGCAGTATGAATAACAAAGGGTCCACAGCAACCACGTTGGCAAACGCGTTCGGAAGGTGTCCTAAGTAAGTTTCACATCATAATCCGTCGCGGATCATACCGCGCTCTCTACGAAGAGGGCGCAGCGCACTATAAACTACTCGATATCAAGGGTCGATCAAACCATCACTGTGCAAGCAGAGTCTTTCGATCTAGTCAGCTTCGATCTTATGGGGAAAGAAGGTACATCTTTTCATTTCGACCGTGCAGACTATTGGTGCTACTTCGACGAGGCAAATGCAAGAATGACAACCGGCAAAGGTAGCGCTAGCGTTCCCGTCCGGATAAGGTCGCCACATGAGTGGTTCCCGAGCGCAGCCACAAAGTAGATGAGCATGGCAAGAGCGCGTTGCAGAGCACGACGTAGCGCAGGTCGCTCGAGCCATAGGTCGCCGCGTCTCGGTGTCGACGGGCGAGTGGCCATCGGTACGACGTCGGCGAGGATGTGGTGTGGCGACGCTTCAGGCGCTGGGCTCCAAACGTCCACTTCAACTCGAGATGACTCATCTTGCCAAAAGGTGCCGTACGGATACAATTATCCGGCTGAGGGAGTCGTTGGCGGAGAAAAAGTTGATCCCGGGTCAACTTTTGTTGCTTCGAGGCGAGTGCTGGTTTTTATCGCACAAAGGCGCGTCAAACACCACGACTACTGCAAGGCGCCTGTGCAGCGCAAGGTGACCAAGAAGACTGCCTCCACGCCGCTGCCGCCCACGCCACCTCCAGCGGGGGGCATTGGAAAATGCTTGCACGACGTAGATGCACCACGACTTGGACACACCGAGAGCGCCTCCTGTCTCGCGGATCCCGCCCTCGCTGGCGAGAAAGTACAGCAGTATGGTGACCTTCTTGGCGAACGAATGCGTGGACTTGCGGAACTTGTAGTCGCTCATGTAGACGCGGAGGGTGGACACAAGAGCGCGAAACGTAGCTTGAGAGCAGCGGAGGTTGTTGATGAACCACTGGTTGTAGCGACGATCGGGAATCATGGCATCGAACTCGACCTCCATTATGGTTAGAATGTTGAACTTGTCCTCGCCCACGACGCCATGAGCCACAGCAAGCGCAGCTCCAGCACAGGCCACGTCTACCACCACCGCCGACGCAAAACGACGTGTGCAGTCCATTTACAGTCCACGAGTGAGTTGACTCTCAAATGTGCGTTCGGAGACCACAGAGGCCACCGGATACATTTATCCGTACGGGTCGGCAACTGCATTGAATTTAACGGACAGGCCTCCGTCCCTTGGCATCTGATTGGCCAAAAATCCACCATGACGTGGCAGCGTGCTTGTGCAGTATATATACAAGTAATAAAACGTTGTCTTCGTTCTTACAAAGAGTTCGCATCGGTTGAGACTAGCAATCTCCTTCTTCTTCACTCGCTCGCCGGGCCGTGGCTGCGCAGGCGGCGGCGCGGGGGTGCATCTTGTTCTTCTGTAGTCGCGCGGGGACGCTTGTGGCCGCGGGTGAGGCGCATGATGACAAGCTCCGTAGATTCCTTCCAGGCTTTGTCGTCGGCGGCAAAGCTACGCAGTGTGTTGGGGTCCTCGAGAGACGCCAGCGACGGAGGCGGCGACAACGACTGGAGGTCGCGGTGCAGGACGATCGGCAACGTGATCTTGGTGCGGCCTAGAAAACGGGGCGCCTCGGGAGCGGCAAAGAAGCGGATGGCGGCAATGTTGGCAGGGACGTCTTCCTTCAGGCGCAGCACATGACCCAGCAGGCGCCAGTAAACTTGAAAGTGTTAATCACCGCTATCCCAATGATTTTTGCCTGCCATGGATTGCGGACAAAGGAGGTTGGTTGTAAATGCTGGAACCTTCAGCTGCGATGTGCGACGTGTGCGATTCTTCTCCGATTGGGCACTGATACGATCGAGGGCGCCTTTAACTTATTCAAACGCCGCATCCGCGCCGTCACTCGAGGCAATCTTCGGCAAACCGTGGTCTCGTAGTACTTGACCAACTTGTTCATGACGCACTTCCACTCTGAGAGCCGCTTGCGCTTCGTTGTGCATTCGATTTGTGCAGGCGCAACGCATCGGTACGGAGGTTGATTCTGTGTGGCATTGCCGCACCACCAAAGTCGCCATGCCGCCGCGACGTCAACCTTGGGAGGTCAAAATCGGTTGGAAGCTCAACGTAGCGTCGTTGACCTTCTTGAGGTTGCGGTAGATCTCGACGTATGGCAGCACACCCGTCACAAGCATCGTCGCGTCGTTGCGCGGGGTCAATAGCGGTGCGAGCGACGCGCGGATCGTGGGGGCCCTGAATAGAATCGACGAGAGAAGCGCGTGCGTTGGAGGCAAGGTCGAGACGAGGAAATCGTTGTGCAATATATGTATTTTGAACTTTGTCGACGATGCCCACCAAGCTCGACACTCGCCCATGCAGAGTCGGTTGGACGCTCGTCAAGATAATTGACAGGTAGCATGGACGCTGGCAATCGGTTCGTAGTCGACATAGTATTGCCACCGACTGCGTATTTAGGCGCGGAGGAGCGGCCGCGTTTCGTCGTCCGAAGCGTCCTTGAGCGGTGCGTATGCGCGGAGGTGCTCGTACGTGTACGCGACGAGGAGAACCATGCACGAGGTGCCAATGATGGGCGAGATGTACACCATGAGGTCGAGCGAGCAGTGGAAGATCAAGTAGACGCGCAGCGAGTCTTCCGCAAAGATGACGAGTCCCCAGAGCGCCGAGAGCGCTCGGAACCGCCGGCGCACGGGGCGCAGCGACCAGAGGTCGTCGAGATACTGGGCGTCCGCTGGCGACGTCTCGTTCAAGAGGCGGTACTTGATCCAGAGCAAGTTGAATTGGTCGTGCACGAGCGGGATCGCAAACGCGACTGCAAAACACATGAAGGTGAGCGGGTCCTTGAGCAGCGCGACGCGTGGGTCGTCGAGCAGCGTCATGAGGACGAGGCACGCGACGATCGCCGACACTTGGACGAGCGAGATCGCGTCGGCCTTGCGCTGCACGAGCATCTGATACACGATGCGACCCAGCGGCGGCAGCGACTGCAGCGCCATCGCGATCAGCTGCGACGTGTACTTTGACGCCACAAAGTAGATGAGCATGGGCAAGAGCGCGTTGCAGAGCACGACGTAGCGCAGGTCGCTCGAGCCATAGGTCGTCGCGTCGCCGCGTCTCGGCGTCGACGGGCGAGTGGCCATCGGTACGACGTCGGCGAGGATGTGGTGGTGGCGACGCTTCAGCAGGCGATGAGGATTACGCAAGCACGTGCCATACAAAGCAAGTGCAAGGTGGGTGACCAACATTCTCGTAGAAGGCACATCACTCTTCTTTGCCCCACCAGATGCACCACGGGACATTGGGACAAACACCCACGCAGCCGGTTGTTCCCAAAATGTAGTCGCCGGCTTGGTCGTCAGCGGCCCGTTTACATGCCCGTCCACTGTAGCCCACAGTGGACGGCAGCGCCCTGCAGTGCCAAGGTACCACGTCATGCATCTAATACCGGGTAGCTACAGGATGGGCTTGGACGCGGTCCTTTGCTGCGGTGGCATTGCTGCCCAGACGATGTCCACCTCGAGGATGCCACTCTGCTGTGCACGACCGCTCCCTTTCCATGCAACTGCGTTTGTACCGCAAGCACGGACATCCCAAGCTCCGCGCTGCGTTCGAAGAACGACAAGTAGGATCGGTAGCTACATGTACTAGGATCGGGTGGGTGTTCAGAGGAGCGAACACGCCGAGGTGCACACTCTTCACCTCTGCCACCTCGGCGAGGTAGCATCTCGGCTGGCTCTAGCGACGCTGTCAAGCTCGTTTTCGCCCAGTGGCTTCTGAAGAATCCCTGCACGTGCTCGAAAGCTTGAAGTGCAACACGTGATGGCCGTCGCGCATCAAGGATGCAAGCGGATGGTGAGGGACTTCCGAACTCGGTGTTTAACCCAGACATAACATTGGGTTAAACGGGGCAAACCCAGCTTGCACCCACGCGTACCCATGGCGACGATGCCTATCAAAGCCCACTTCCGATTTTCTGCCGTCGACCAGCCATGACGGCCGAGACGCTCATCGCCGACAGTGACGTCAAGCCGAACGAGACCTACGGTCGCCGGGACATGCGGTTCGTGTTTCTCTTGAACGGGTTGTTGCCGCTTCTTATCTACTCGGTCGCGGTCAAGTACACGTCGGAAGTGAACGCGATGGTGCTGCACTCGATCCCACCGATCCTCAAGGGCCTCTACGAGATCTCGTCACAAGGCCAAGCAGATTTCATCTCGTCGCTTCAAGTCATCTCGACGATCGTGTGCATCGTGCTCATGGAGATCTTCGAGGACCCGAAAGTGATTTTACTCAAGGACTCGATCCTGCTGCTCTGCATTGCGTTCGGGTACTTTGTGGCGTTCTATAACGACGAGTGGAACCTCCTCTGGCGCATCTACCGCCTCCTCGCCGAGACGTCCGTCGACGAAAAGCACGCGCTCGACCTCAAGTGGAGTCGGCCGCATATTCGCCGCCGCTTCCAACGTCTCGCGGGGCTCTGGGGCACGATCCTCGTGCTGGAAAACAGCGCCAAGGTCGCGCTCATTCTCGTGTACCCCGTCGGCACCATGATCTTTGTGTTGCCGCTGATGGGCATGGCGTTTGGCGGGTCGCTCACCTTGGGCACGTACTGCTACCTCAAGATGAAGGACCGCGAAGACAGCTTGCGCGCCGAGACGATGCCACTCGTCTGAGACCAAGTCTAAACCCCGTGGCTGTGTCTGTGTACTAATACTAATCAATAATGATGTTGACGACAACGATTCACTGGGAGAAGATCGCAGTGACGACGTGTCCTGGCCAAGTGAATCTACCCGAATCTAGTACCAGTGCAAGCGGCGTCCAAGGTGCTGTAGTGATGATATCCATGTATTTATCGCTCTTGGATATATCCAGGATAGTTTGAATACAGAGAGCGGCATTTCAACCATGCGTACTACGGTAGTGTACCGGTATGGCTGTTCCCTTTTTTTCGGCCCCAAATGACAAAAGAAGAGATTGTACCATGGCCACCGTCGGCGGGCGTGCCAACCTCCGCGCCGTCTTTGCGTGCAACGTCGCCTTGCCGCTCCTCATCTATGCGATTGCGGCCAAGCACACGTCCGACGTGAACGCGATCGCCTTGTCCGCGCTGCCGCCGCTGCTCAAGGGCCTCTACGGCGTGCTCTGGCACCGCGAGACGGACAGCCTCTCGCTGCTCCAGGTGCTCTCGACAGCGACGTGCATTGGGCTCACCGAGGCGCTGCACAACCCACGCATCTTGCTATTCAAAGACTCGTTCTTTTCGCTCGCGTTTGCTGCCTCGTTGCTTCTAGGGCCATGCCTCCAGGACGATTGGAACGTGCTCTGGCGCATCTACTGCGCGACGGCGGTAGACACGCGCCGCCTCGAGGCCTCGTGGTGCGATCCGGTCGTACGCCGACGCTTTCGCCGCCTCTCGTGGCTCTGGGGCACCATCTTCTTGGTCGAAAACATGCTCAAGATCTGGCTCATCCTGACGTACCCCGTCAGCACGGTCGTGTACGTCCTTCCGGTCCTTGGCATCGCCTTGGTGACGCTCGTCGTGTCGCTTACCTTTGCGTACCTCCAGCGCATGCAGCGGCTCGACGCGACCCGTCCCGATCGCGTCGGTCTACTCTAGTTCCTCCAGTATCATCAAAGGCAGAATGGTGTGCGTTGTCTTGATGCCGCCTCGCCGACGCGTAGCCCGCAGGCGACTGCACTCTCGTCGTGCAGACACCAAAGACGACCACCGTCATGGGATGCAGTGGTCCTGACGAGATATGTGCGAGTATGTAGAAGGGTTGATCCAGATGTGGACGCTCTATCGGTGTTGAGTGCTTACTCGAACCAGGTAGCATCGAGGCCCTAGACTTAACGAAGGACACTCTGGATGACACCGCGCTGGCCGTTGATGCGCCAGAGCGGGTCGTCGGCCTCCAAGGTCGTCTCTTGCGCGGGCAGAATGCCCACAATCGGGTCCGACTTCATCGTGCGGAGCGCGACAAACGGCGCTGGAAAGTACGGGACCGCCTCTGCAATGGGCGTCGTCGCGGGCCAGAGACGATCGCCAAGGAGACGGCGGTAGTTGGCGTCGCCCTTGAGAACGACAAGACCTGCGCTGCCAAGCGAATGCGTCACATGTGCTGGCAGCTCGAAATAAAACCGGTACTGGTTCCAGAAGAGATCGCCAATCGGCTTCAAGACGCCCTCTACGACAGCATAGCACATCAATCCCACGACGAGATAGAAGTAGAGAGTCGAACGTACGATCTAGGAAGGCCTGGAGGCGCGAAGCAAGCGCCCGGACCGACGGCGTCCGCGACGCATCGCCCATCAAACGGACCGTCTCGACGATGTCGTTGGCGGTCGCGTCCGAGACGTACGTCGGCGCACCCTTGACGTGCAGCACGATGGATGTGCACCATTTCTACAGCCACCGCATGTTCGTCAATGTCATCCTCTACGTACGATCCCAAAGCACGAGGACGTATTACATGCGTGAGAAGGTGGTCGACAAGGGCCAAGTCCAAGAGGATCTCGGTACCGCAGTTGTCGTTGATAAAATGCACCGTCGTCGAGCCATGGAACGACTCGAGGTGCTCAATGACCTAGCATCAGCCTCGCTCGTGTTTGTACAGATAGACGGAGATGCACCTGCGCGCAGTGGTTGGTCAAGAGGTACTGGTCGTCGACGGCCAAGTTGGCATGCGCGCCGCTGATCGTGTCCTTGACCTCCTTGTACGCGCCGTCGGCCTTGTTACCCCACAAACTGAGCTTCATGAGGTCGCCGAGCTTCTCGCGCGTTGGCAAGTCAGAGGCATCGAGCGCCGCCGCGGTCTCGAGGAGCCGCCACGGCGTCGCGTCGTCGAGCTCGTGCATCTTTCTATAGCATCTCGTTAGCGCCATACGTTTGATAGGACCATGCCACGTACTGGCAGTGGAACGGGTCGACGCCATGCTCGTCGTAGCCAGTGACGTCGAGCACGAGGCGGAAGAGGTAGGCCTCAGCAAAGAACCACGCCGCGTCGTGCCACGTCTTGCCCGCGCCGAGACGCTCGTAGTCCGCGTGCCATGTTGGGTCAATGGCCGGGTTGCTCAGCGCCGGGATCGGCTTGTTGGCCGCCACGTCGTCGGCGAACGCACGGAGCTTGGCGCAGTGGGTCTCCGAGAGGCTCTTCGTGGCCGCGTTCTGGTCAGCGATCTCGTGGAGCAGCTTCGGGATGCGCGAGGCCATGGCCGCCTTGGCGAACGGGACGCTGCCGTCCGTGTAAATGAGCGCTTGCGCATGGAGCTTGTCGAGGAACGCCGTCGTCGCCATCGTCTTTGGTCGTGGATTCGAGACTGTATGCGGATGCCAGATTCCAGCGTATCCGGACAAGCGCCCGAGTTCCTTGGAAGCCTTCGTGGTGCACGGTGATGCCACGACAACCAGTGGGAAGCACCCGCCTCCAGTGCCATATGCATCTGCTCTGGGTGGCGCCATCAGTACCCACCGCTACCCAAGGTCTCAGGCAGGTCCAAGGCTCTTGGTCGAGGCTCCCCATAAATGGACTGGCATGTAGTATACCATACAAACACGCAATGAAACTGCAAGTCCGGAAACCGTCCGGGATTGCAACAAGATCGCGAGCAGCATGATCCGGCAGCCCGTGCCAGCGCAGTTCGTCCATGACCACCTCGAGGTCCTCGGCTTTGGGAGTCCGCGGGCAGCGCTCGTGCAGACGGTCAAGGAGCTCTTCGAGAATGGTACCTGCGATGATGTGCATGAGGCCACAGCTCATGGCCCGCAGCACTCGACGCGGTCGGGGATCATGGCATGATCCGGCTCCAGCTGCGCCGCGACGGCGACTACCTCCAAGTTGTCTGCACCGACAATGGTACGTGCTCTTGTCTAGTGAGCATGCGAGACCATGACGCGCAGGCACGGGCATGCATGCGAACCACATCACGCAGCTCTGTGGCGGCGTCTTTGCCACGACCAAGGCCGTCGGCCAGATTGGCAAGTTTGGTTCGTCTCGCGTCTTCTCTACCTATCGTGCCAAAGATGATCTTGTATGTGCTTGATAGGGCTGGGCCTCAAGGCCGCTCTTCTCTACAGCCAGGAGCACGTCGCCGCGTCGCATGGCGGCCTCCAGGTCACGACGACGCTCGACTCGCGCGAGATTCACTCAACCAAGCTCTACATTGACACGACGGCCTCGGACGCGAGGTAGAGATGCATGCGTCATGCAATCTCTTCTTCCTTCTTCTTAGCGCGGTCATTGCCGAGACGAAACAGTTTGCCATCTCGGAGGACCACGAGGCGTTTTCTGGTACCGAGGTCCGGCTGCACCTGCCGTTGCCCGATCCGGCGAGCCTCGTCGATGCGCTAAGCGTGCTCTCGCCGTACTTTTCCGCGCTTCGGTACTCGATAGCAAGCGATCTCGCCGTCGACTTTGTCGTGTCAAGCGACCTCGGGCAGCCCATGCACGTGCAGCACGCACCCACGCTGCTGGACCCGATCGACCGATTCTTGTGCGACGTTGGCAGCGCCTATGACGATATTGTCCACGTTGAGGACAATATTGGTGACGTTCGCGTCAACGTCCTGGCCCACGTCCGCCCCTTGCCGTCCGTCTCGTCGGATGATGGCATTCCGCTGCATGTGTATCGGTATGGCAACCATGTGCCGCTACTCGACGATGGCGACCTTGCGCAGTGCGCGATATCGACTGCTCTCTTGCGCAGCAGCCTCTGGAAGCCGCTCGGGTTCAAGTGCACGCTGAGTGACCGTCGTTTTATGCTGCAGCGACCGGGTCTCGACACCGACGACGACGGAGCCTTTGCGCTTCTTCTGGTCCTCGATGTCGCCGCCGACGCGCTCAAGTATTGCTCGCTCACAAAGACGAGCTTGGATCGAACGTACGAAGACGGTATCCATCGCGTCCTTGCTGCCGGGCTGGAGAAGCTGCAGGCGCTGCACCCACATCGCCTGACGCCACTCTCGCTGCTCCGCGGCCATCGCGCGTACACGGAATATGTACCCTTGATTGCGACGGCGGTCACGGCCATGGTGCAAGCCTCCAGAAACCACGTGCACTTGGACGCAGCTCACTTTGCGCCCGGTGGCTTCCTCTTTGAGGTGGCGTCGCCCGCCGACCTCGAGGCGCGCTTGGTGTTCAAGATGCAGCAGCTGCTGTCACCGTCTTCTCTCTAGCACCCACCCACCGCCTTCTCTCGCACGGGCAACTCGGACGCAAAATGCAAGAAAAACGAGTAATAGTACGAGTTGGATAACTTAATCACATGGATACGAAGACGACGACGACGACGACACCAGAGACGACTAGAGGAGGTTGAACAAGAGCGCCTCAAACTTTCGGGCGCGTCGGTGCTTGGCCGCGTTCGCCCGCGCGTCGTACGGGTGGTACCGGTACCTGCGCTGGGTGCGCACGACCTTGGTCGACGATGGACTCGACCGCAGCGCCGGCAACGTTGCTGGTTGCGGCAAGACGGCGGCCACGTACTCGTGCGAGAGAAGCTCGTCCATCGTCATGCGTTCTTCCGGGTCAATCTCGAGAAGCTGTTCCAAGATCTCCATTTCCATCGATGGGATCAAATGGGCCATGTTGAGCTTGTGGACCAAGGCCTCGAGGCCTTCGTCGAGCAAGATGGCATAGTTTGGGTCCGACTCGTGCGCCTTGAAAAATACTGGGTGGCCCGTCAGCATCGTAAAGAGGATGATGCCGAGGCTCCACATGTCAGCCTCGCCGGGGATGTAGTACTCGCCGTTGTAGACTTCCGGTGCCATGTAGAAGAGCTTGCCGGCGCGGTCGGTCCGGACCAAGTCGACGCCGATTGCGTCGCCAAAGTCGGCCAGTTTGCACGTATGGTTCTCGTCGACCAAAATGTTTTCGAGCGAGAGGTCTCGGTGCGCATACCCTTCGTTGTGCATGAAGCTCAGTCCCGACACGATCATGTCGAAATAGACACGCGCGAGCGCGGGCTCGAACTGCTGCTGCGGCGCCGCGCTGAGCACGTCAAAGAGCGACCCGTGGGCGCAGTACTCGAGGACCATCTCGACACTATTGTTGCTTCGGCCTTCGCCAAGAAGACGCAGAATGTTCGGGTGGCCGCGCTTGGTGAGGCGCTTGTGCACGCGCGGCTCGGCAAACACGTCGTCTTCGCCGCGCGCATAGACGCGCTGGGCGTCCATGCACTTGAGGACGACGTCGGCGCCGAGGCTCTCGGCGTGGCAGACGTGGACCTCGGACCGCGCCGAGTGCGTGAGCTGGCGCACCCACGTGAGCTGCAGCATGTCGGTGTTGTCGAACGACGCCAACTCGAAAATGCGCCCAAGTGCAAAGGTATCTTAGTCCGATCCGGATACCGAAATAGGTCGCAACGCTGTGAGTCACGCGCGCGGCACTTGGCGCTTTGCACTCAGATTGCCGTTATCCGGATATAGGCAGTTGTCGACACGACGGTTTATGCACAGAGGCCAGGCGCGCGCGGTGGCGCCATTGCCGGCGCTGTCCCAAGGGCAGGGCTGCGTCTTTAAGAAGGACCTGCATATTGGTCGGAGGGTGCTGCCCACATGCGGCTGTCTGGCAATTTCAGCATTTCAGGATTCCATTGCGGTGGCGACAGCACAATGAAGCGAATATAGCCACGCGAATCCGATTCTTCGACAGCGCATACTACCGATACGACAGCGCATACTACCGATATGCAAGGCGGTGAGGTGTGGGAAATGGTGTGCGCACGTGGGTTCGACACAGCTGATGGAGGTGGAAGTCGGTGGGACGTGGAGACTGCATCGTTCCAAGCACGACCACTCTTGCCTCAAAAATGCGCACGGCTCGCTACGTGGCCAGACGTTCCATCTCCGAGACCAATCTCTTGCGTCCTGATGCCTGTCGCCACGTGCGTCGTTCCAGTCGACAGGATTGTGGCGTAGCACTCTGCTGCGCTGGATCGCATTCGTTGCGCTTGGCGCAGATGCAACGCTCCGCCGTCTCAATGCGCTGGTCCCAGATCTAAAATGTTTTTACGATCATGAGAGAAGCACGTATCCAAGCGCTGTATGTTAGATGGCCGTATACAATCGGTGTTCAACCCTTCTTCGCGGCAGTTACAAATGGCCGTTATTATAAAAATGGACATTCATGTTCACTTTACCACGGACTCGAGCCTCTATCGCAGAGCTCCCCCACGCCACGGGCGTCGACACCCAAAAGGTGCAAGATTGTTGAGCGAACTGACCTCGTGGTACCAAGACGTGCGCCACCATCCGCTGTGTCCACGACCGTCGCCATCAAGGGAATTACTTTACTGTATTCCCTTCGTCGCCATCCAGGACCCGCAAGACGAAGCCCAGGTGCTGCTTCTCCGAACCAGACGGGCTGCGCATGTAATCGAAGCCATCCAAATTCGTATTGGCAGTCTCTCAAGGACGTACGACGAGCGAGGTCGTACGACGTATCTTCGCCTAACCTCGCGAAAGATCGCGTCTCTTTGTTAAAGATGCGTTAATAGAGGTTGTACGTATCGAAAGAACATGATATTAATTTTGACGGGTTTATGGCCTTCACCAACCGAATAATCGGAAGTCGTGAGCGGGCGCTTCCGTGGACTTGGACCAACGTCGCCATCGCCCTCGGCCCCTCGCCGACCCTCTCTTCCGACCGACCGAGCCGACGGGTAGCACATCTACCAGCTTCCTCATGGTCTCGTCGTCGCTGTACAAGTAAGCGCCATGGCGTCATGGGCGATCCTGGCTCATGGCAGGTGGTATTAGGGACGTTGCCGCCAGCGAGCGCTTGCTCCGCGAGAGCCTCAAGAACGGCGCGCCATGTATCCCGGACGACCCGCTTCGTCTGAGGTACATGGATCGAAGATGGATCCTATGGAGCTCAGTCGTCGTATGTGTAGCCTGCTTGAGAAGGCGCTTCACTACACGTCGTCGTACCCGGCCGACTCGGCGTCCAAGAAGACCGAGGAAGTGCTTTGGAAGCCGTGCTTCTACAAGTGCATCGAGAGCTTCCGTCGCAGCATTCGCAAGGTACGTCCTCTCCACGCGTAGCTTCGCCTCATCCTCACTGGTAGTATGCAGCGGCCTCGAACGGCGACCGGCGCGTGCGCGAACACTTCTTCCAGGTCTCGCTGCAGTTCCAGTCCTTCCTCGACAGCGCGTCGGCGTACTATGAGAAGCTCCACGACGCGTTCGCGGCCGGTCCTTCAAGCGACGCGGTGCTGCAGAGCATGTTTCGGTGCCTCATCTTCCTCGGCGACATTGCTCGGTACCGCGAGCTGCACAGCCAGAAAGCCAAAAAGAACTTTGCCGCCGCCGAAAGCTACTACCACCGCGCGCTCGCTGTCATGCCCGAGAACGGCAACCCGCACAACCAGCTCGCCGTCCTCGCGACCTACGTCGAAGCCGAGACAATCGCGGTACGCGCTTGCATATTCGCATTTCCGATTCCAATGACCATGTAGGTGTACCGGTACTGCCGCAGCCTCCTCGTGCCGCAGCCGTTTGCAACCGCGGCTGAGAACCTCGCGTTGCTCTTTGAACGCGCGCGGCAGCGCCCACTGCCATCGCATCTCCCGCCGATTACGAGCACGTCGTCACCGAAAGACAAGTCGGCCTTCCTCAAGAGCTTTCTCCACCGCCTCACGCGGCTCCATGGCCACTTTCTCTCGCCCGGGAACGACGCGATGGACCCGACGACGTACCCATTGGACCTGGAAGACGCGGTCGGCGATGACTACAAGCTGTTGCTGTCCGCCGGTGTCATTGGCGATGCACTTTTGCTCAAGCTCTGCGCCATCAACATGCACTGTCTCCACACCTCGGTTGGCCCGATGCGCGCGCATGCGCTGCGGCTCGCGTTGCTGCTGCTCACGACGACGCTTGAGTATGTGGACGAGAACCGGGACAAGACAGCGCTGCTCGGGCCCGTAAGCGTCATGGCCGACTACTTGCAGCCGCGGCTGGAGCTGCTCGCGTCGGTCGAGACGGCTCCGTTCCTCGCATCGCTCACGCGCGTGCTCAACAGTCTCTGCTTGGACCACGAAGACCCCGACGCGCTCACGTGGAAGCCGCGGCTCAAGGAAATGCACGAACTGCGCTGCTTTGCGCCGCTGGACCAATCCTCGATCGGATCCAACGAGCTCCTCTCGGAGGTGGATGCACGCCACGTGCGCTGTGCCAACTTGGTCGGCTTTGGCCGCCGCCTCACCGAGCCGATTGGTGACGAGGTAGATGCCTCTTTCTAGAGCCGATCTCAGCGTGTGCTAGGAGCGTGTGTACCTCTATTTGCACTTAAACCAGTTTGAGACCTCGCCGCGCTGGTCGGCTGCGTCGCCCAGCAATGTGAGCATGGGTCTCCTGAGCCAGCACGGCGGATTCGACGACGACGATGGCAACGACGAAGAAGAAGAGGACTTTGACGACGAAGTGATTGTGTTTCAGCCGGCCGCGTACACGCAACGACCGCCGACGCCACCGATGCTCGCATCGAGTCCGTCGTTAAACAGCGTTGACCTCTCGGCGTTCCGGCACTTGGGCGCTGGCGTCCGCGCCTCGTCCGAAGCGTCGTTGTGGGGCCAGCCGACGCCGACGACAACGACATCGATGCGCGTGGAAGATGATCCATTCTGGGAAGATTTGAACGCCGTCGAAGAGGAAGGCTCGCGGTATGCGCACCAAGTGTCGAGCTTGAGCATGTTTTTCCAGCCAGACGACCGCCGGCCGTCGCCGCCCGCCGCCCGCGTCGTGACGCGCAACCCGTTCTTTGTCAACTCGTGAGGCGCGCTTGCTCGAGAGCCTCTTGGCGCCGACGAAGATGCCACGCGCGGCCACGACGACGGACCTAAATATGAAGAAGAGCAGGCAGACAGGATGTACGTAGCCATCGTTGTAGTCGACGCGTACGTCCAGAAGGAGCCCAACTCAGTTTGTCATCTTATTGCATGTGTTGTGAGGAGCCAAGCCATGGATGCTCGTAGCGTGACCTCGATACCAGGGGTGCATACTGGTGTACGCCTGCCCCTATCACGGTGGCGATGAAGGTGGATTGAATGGATCGAGCGCCGGATGCCACGTCAAAAGATGTAGAGATCGACCACACGAACCCATGCATGTTGCGGAGCTGGAGTGCCTCCAGCCAGCGCGTCCTGTACGCCACCGCTCCGTCGTTCACTTCCCCAAAGCCATTGATCTGAGATCTATCCAATGGGTGGTGGTCTGCACCATACGCCATCCGCGGACCGAGTGTTGACGTGGCTACGCTTGCACGCCTGCATCCTCCACCTACAATACGTCTGCGCCGTGCGTCGGCATGTTGTATACCGATAGCTTGCAATGCAATTTCCTTCTTCATTCTACAAAAGAAGTGTCCCTTGGTCCGACGTCCTCTGTGCACGTGAGCCTCGATACAGGGCCCTTGGTTGCTGACGAGGGTCAGACGCACGCAATGCCATGGATCTACGGCGCGAACACGAGCATGCTGTACATTTATCGCCGAGACGATCGATCGTTGCGGCCGCGGGACCGACTACGCTGACGGTCGCGGCTCCGGCTGCGTTGACGGTCACGACTGCGGCTGCGTCGGTCGCTCGGGCGATCGCGGCTACGGCTCCGCTGCTTGGTGGATCGAGGCTCGTCACGGTCCCGGCGCGCATCTCGCTCGCGGCTGCGTCGCAGCTTGGCGGGCGACTGCTCACTTGCGGCGGTCGTCGTTTCCTTGGGGCGGATGTGGTCGTCGGCCGGCCCGTGGTCGTTGTCGTAGATGCCACTGTACGATTGCTTGAGACGTGCGAGAGCCGCGGCTTCGCGCTCGGCCTTGCTTGACTTGACGGATGGGCGACGCATGCCAAAGTCATCGTAGCCATCTTCGTCGACCTCGCGCTTGGAGGACGCCATGCGCTCTTGGCGCTCGTTGAAGCCGCCGCCCGCGCCGTCGCGCTTCTCTTCCGGGCCTAGCGTCGCCTTTGGGTTCTTGCAGATGTTGCACTCGTTACGCCGCTCCCAGTTCATGTTGCCGCACTTGCCGCACGCCCAGTCGCCCGGGCCAAAGAGCCCCGTCTTCTCGGGCTTGCCCTTCGGCGCGTCGGCGCGGGGCTTGAAGCACCGATTGCACTCGAGGCGGCGAGCGAAGTTGATGTTGCCGCAGCCCTCGGTCGGGCAAATCCAGTCGCCGGCGCTCACGCCCCGCGCCGCCCGGCCACCGCCGCCGCCACGTCCACCAAGCATGGTTCCTGAAATGTTACGGTGAGCAGCGCAGCCGGCATCCGATTGGTCAAAAAGCAAAAGATTTCAAACCGCGCGATCCGATTCGACAAGATTCGAGAAGGCAGCAACACCAGGATACCCGTGCTGCTGCTAGACTGATACTGATGCGATGCTGCGGCAGCAGTACCACGGACATGGCCATGCTGGCCGCGGCTTCTCAAAACGTCCGAAATTCTCTTCCTGCTTCTGTGTTCTGCGTCCAAAGGTTGCATCTTCCGTCGACGACGAGGTCTACTGGCAACTGCGTCACGTCGTTGAAGTTTGATCGTGGATGGCCTTTCCTGCAATCAAGCGAATGATGTGTGTACCCGCCATCCTTTTCCTCTGCTTCTACAACGTCGGCTGACGCCATCGTCGCACGCATGAACCCATCACGGTCCCAAGTATACCTAGGAACATGCCACGCGCAGGGACATTCACCACTGGCCACGCGATGGCGCTAAGATCTTGGCTCTTGGTTGCAGTAGCTTGCCTCGAGCCGAGTCAACAAGTCGACCATAAAAGCAGCGACCTTGGCCATGACGCCGCCATGTCACGAGATCTAGAAACGCTATATCCTGCGTTGCACATGGGGCAACCGACCACTGCCGCTACGCATGGTCGCCTTCCGCCCTTCCTTCGACTACCGGTCGTCCTATGGCTGTACTAACTAACTAGTGCGCTGGCAAGTACAGTGCGTATAATCACGCGTCAACGCACCGAGTCGGATTGTACTCGTAACTACTACTACTACTGTCGCCGGCCCGGCGCCGTTGGCTGTTGGCGACGATCCATCTCCTGGGTCCGCGGGCCAGTTTGCCGGTGTGACAGGTGCGCCTGAATAAAAATATCGGATCTGCGATAGCGCGCTATAGGCCGAATTAAAGTTTTCGAAAAAATAGCGTGGCGCTTGGCCGCGGCGACTAATAAAATACCATTTTTCGCACGCGGAATAGAAACGCCAAGTGCTTTGGCTGGTTTGCGTAAAAAAAACGAACCGATACTGGGGCAGTCGGCAACTTGGCTTGCGTCGCGCACATGAACTCGGCCGTCTACCACGTCTCGACGCTCCAGATCGCTGACCAGATCTGCATCTGGGACTTTGGCCGATGGCCCATCACATACTCGCACCATGGCATCGTCTACACGCGCGGCGAGACGCCCGACGACGTCATTGTGGCCCACACGTGGAGCCCGCTCCAGAACTTTGCCGAGTCGCAGGCCGACTCGTGCTTCCGCCTCACCACGCTGACGCAGTTCTTGGATGGCCGCTCGATGAAGTACCTTCGCCGCGTCCAGTACAACTCGTCGATTCTCGGCGACACGATTTCCAAGCTGGGCGAAGTGCACCGGTCGGCGTCCGACATTCCGCCAGTGGTCATTGCGCGCTGCCAGTTCCTCCTCGGCGCCGGCCGCGGCCACTTTAACATTCTTAGTCCTCAACTGCGAGCACGTCGCCAACTGGTGCAAGACGGGTCGGCTCTTTGCCAAGCAGATCTTTACGTCCGGGCCGACGTCGATCCCGTACGAGCGCCAGCGGTCCGTGTCGCAGCACCTCGACTCGCTCGTCTCGCAGGTTCACAAACTCAAGGACGCTGAGACTGCCGCTCGAGACGCTCTGCTCGCGCTTGAACAGTCTCGACCCGAGCACGAACCAGCGGCGGCGCGTCTATCTCAAGCTCAAGGACACGACCAAGTACGTCCAAGTCCGCGGCAACCTCTTGTACGTCGTCGAAGTCGACTTGGCCGAGACCGAGCCACTTCTGCGGAACCTTCCGTCGCCGTTCTATGCGCGCGCCGAGCAGACGGACATCAACACGATGAAGGTGACGTTCGAGGACGTCTCGAGCGGCCGCCTTGTGTGCTCCAAGGCCAAGTGCGTCAAGCTCATTCGGCCGCGCATCTACCACCGCGAGAACCTCTTCCGCTTCGAGTACGCGTACAACGGCGAGCTCCAATCGCGCCGACTGCGCCGGTGGTACGTGGGCGTGCAGCCCAAGGACGGTCTCCTTCGCACGTCGGCGACGCGCGACTTTGCGTCCGAGTTTGAGCTCGTCGACGCCGACGCGCTTGATAAGGACTTGGACGCGAGCGAGTGCAACCTCAAGCTGACGTACACAAGCTCGTCCGAGCTCGACGACCTCGACGACGATGACGACGAGGGCGAAGACGACGAAGAGGACTCGGACGACGGCGACGACGACGAAGACGACGCCAAAAGAACCACGTAGCACTTGTCACTGCTGTAGGATTAACGTTATCTATTACCGAGGGAGCCTCGTTCGTCTGTCCCAAGGATACCTATTACGTCTCTTGATCGTCAACCGCATCGGTTTCGTGCCTCTGCCAGCCCACCAATCCAGCGCCTACTGCTCGGCTGCTACACCAAGCACCATCTACGCGTCGTACTGACTGGTCGACGTGCCGTCGTCTCGACCGAGATGATCGGACTGTCACACATTGATCTTTGCCACGCCCCAGCTCGCAGTTGATACCCATAGTTGATACCACTTGACGGGTGTTTGGCGCAAGGTGAGCTGGTTGTCCATGCGCTCACTCATGTGTTCTGCATCGTGGCGGTGCTCACGTTCTGAGGGAATTGCTAGATTTCCCTCGGCGCTCCCGCAGCACTGTTCTCGACAAGCTCCTCCGCGACCCGCAGCGGGCTTTGCTCCATGCACACGCACAGTCGCGCCGACCAGCGACAGCGTGTGCGCTGCATCTCTCCAAATAGCAGCACGCTGCGCTCCGTCTCTCCAAGTTGCTATGACGGTGGAGTGAAAAGCTTGTCCAGTCCTCGGCTGTCAATTCGGTCGTCGAGCCGAGTCCTTCACAATCGTGCGCAAGCGTGTAAAACCGTCGAAAACATCAGTGTCCAGCGTCCATAATCGTCCGTTTTGTACTTACTACGTATTATAGTATAACGCGGTACTAGCATAACGTTGGCATTTTTCCATTTGACTCGGCCAGACCCTTGGTGCCGTCAATTACATCCCGACAACCGCGCTGGTAGCGCTCCAAGATGACATCGGCACTCACTCGATGACGCGGGCGACTTTTTTTTTGCTCAAGTTCCCGTTGTCGCTCGAAGCGCGGGCTGACAACACGGTCGCGATGGACCAGGCGAGTGCTGTCTTGCTGTGGCCACCGTGGCCGATCCCGACGCCCGAAGCCCGTCGACTTGACGACCGTTGTCGACAGCAACGGCCTTTTGGTTCTCGTAGCCGACATTGCGATTGCGCCAAGGACCCCCATCGTCGGTGACGGTCCTCGCTTCTGCTCCACGCTCAAGTTTCTCGACAAGGTCGTAACTTTACTTTTAACAAGGGTTTCAAGACGACAAGTAACCTCAACCCGACCTCAACCCAGGCTCTGCCGTTCATTGGACGAAGACAGTGACAGCATGCGTGCGAGACATACCAGTAGCTCCACCGAACCCCCGTTCATGGAGTCTTTCAATTAACAACAACGAATACTGACAACGATGTGTTTTGTTTCTTCATATACTGTCTTTGTTTCTTATTTGCGTCGAGTTGCGGCACGACTTTCTTGGAATCTAACCTTGGTGCAAATTTCATTTGGTTTCGAGAGTGGTGTGGACTGCCTAGCGCTAGACTCACCCAGCACCCGGACTCTGACCCTTGCCTCGTCTTCCGCTTGGACCAGGCGCACTCGCCAAAAGTGCGGCCAACGGAGGCCAAGAAAGCTTGACCAAGGAGCTTCTTGCTCCGATCACTCACATCCATCAACAGCGGAAGCGTGCACGCAGAGGCGTTTTCCGTCGCGATACACATGATCACGGCTATAATTTGATGACCTTGACAATGTATTTATGGCCGCGCGATAGAGTTGCTTGGTTTGAAATGACCAAGGACCGGCGGGACGCGCTTGACGACTTTGTCCTCTCTGGCTGGAGCAACGACGACAAGACGCTCGGGCTCGGGTCGACGTGGCCACAGCGAAAGAAGCACACGCCCAAACCAGCGCAGGTGCCACGCACGGACGAATCACCGCCGTCGCCGACGCGGATCTCGAGCCTCATGGATGCTGGACGGCTTCATATGTACAAGCTTACCGTGCCGAGGATATACAGCAAGGCGAATGCTGGCACGCGCAACGCGGGTGACTGGACCACGTACATCGCCAAAGGTAGGCGCTTCGTGCTGGAATGGATACTGCATCAAGATGGTCGTCTAGTGGACTTTGACGCTGATACGATCCCAGACGAGGTACTGCCCAGCACCGATCCGCTGCAGCCGAGTTGTCTCTCCAAGAACGCGGCACCAAGCAAACCCGTCAAGTCGAGCAAGAAGACGCTTCAGGAGCTGCATCCTGGTCTCAACCGTGTCTGGCCCTACTCATAGCTCGAGCGTGCTACTTGTTTAACTTATTTTGATTGTGGGGCCTTCGACTACCTACGCAGGAGGAATCGTTGACGGAGCATTCTGTCGTGTATCTCGTGTATCAGCGCCTTCTTCACTTTCAAAGCTATGCGAAGGTTAATAACGACGTTGTCGGTATTCAACGCCCCAACGCTAGCGATGAAGCGTCTGTGGCCGACTGACATTGTTCCTTGTTGATAGGTAAAGAGCTTCGAAACCTCGGTGCATCGTTGCAAGGGCTAGGGCCAGGAAGCACTCGACACCATCGCAACACGACAACACGTCTAGCGGAGCCACTTCTGTCGAGCACCGTGGTGGTGTCGCCGCCGCGAAGTGGGTTGGAGTCGAGCACTCGACGCAGTCCCAACGACGGCTCGGGCCCCGTCACGGGATAGATACGTCAAAAAACGTCAAAACACGGCCCACTAACCGAGCCGCAGCACGACGTCGTATCTCTCGCCGTCGTTGATGGTTTCTGGGTGGCAGGATCGGAGTGGCGGTTTGACCAAGTCGATAAATTCTACTAGTCCATGTTCCGACCTATGTTATCGTTTTACTTGCAGTTTGTGACTCTGAAAGTTTGTGCTGTGGTGATGCGTGGTGAGCATCGCCTCGAGGAGGGACGTGCTCACGCTGCTGCGCAAGACATCGAGGCGCGACGGCGCGGTCAAGCTGGGCTGTGACTCGACGTTCTTGGTCGCAATCGAGTTGCGTAAGCACGACTTGACTTGACGGATCTGCCGCTCAATGTCCATCTTGCGCACCGCGCGCATCCGCAACGATGGATCACCGTCAATGAGGTCGAGCGACCGGCGGCCCCTTGGTTTCAACGCAGCATCGAGTCGGTCTTGCTCGAGCTTTCGCAGCACGGGCGCGCCGGAGGCGTAGCTCAGGCCTTTGCGTAGCGGGTGGTACGGCTGCAGCGGTCGAAGCGGCGCGTCCCGTTCGCGCGTCGGTGGCAGCTCGAGGAGGATCGACGATGGCGGTTGTCGCAGCGCCTCGACCATTTGGAGCTCGGCTGACGAGGACGCCACTATACGCGTACTTTACAACAGCGTTGGCCGAGCAGGTGGTACCTAAGAGCGCGTCGGACGGATGGTCGAGCGCGAGGTTGATCCGATCGTTCTCGAGATCTCGGAGTGCGATCGGAATCGAGTGCAGCGGCGGCGCCGAAAGGTGCAAAATGGCTTGGGGCCGACGACTCGCAACATCTGAAAGTTGACTGCTTTGCACGGGGAGATTCGTGTTGACGATCTCGTCTGGCTTGGGTCGCGGTGGCCGGCGACCCGCTGGTTTGGAGCTCTCATTTCGAGGTTTCTCTTCGGCTCTGAGCTTGGCTTCGCGCTGGAGGCGCCGGAGCGTATCTCGCTGGGCGCGTAGCGCTGCCTCTTTTTCGGTGATGGCGAGTGGGCGTGACCAATCGTCGAGCACGAGCAAGTCGAGCTGGTCGTCAATGTCAGGATCGCACCACCTGTTGAGATCCAAGTCGTCGGTCTCGTCGTCGTTGTCGTCATTCAGAAGCGGCGGGTCCGTCCCACGGCCAGCCGCCTTGCCCCGCATCGTGACGCTCCTTGCCTGCGCTATTTTCGGCTCACTGGTACAAATAAGGTTCTCGGCACGTGCTCGACGCAGTATGCAACGGAAGAACGACCCTCCACGTTTCATGCTCGAGCTAGCTGCTCTCGTGTGTGCATTCTGCTTGTACTCGTAAAAAGTTGATGTGCGAGGGTCGTTGGTCGCGAGAGATACGACGGCGAGGATAGACGTGCGTATATGGCCACGCACACGTACCGCGAGGAGCTCACACATGCATGCACACACGTAAAGAGCTATGACGCGCAGGACCATGCATCGTGTAGCCGCTTTCCTGTGTCGTTGCTGCCGCTAAAGTGACGTGGTTTTAGACTTTGCACAGAGCTATGGCGCTCACGGTACGCTCCTTTACCCGTCGGCGACGCCACCACGATGGAGAGAGGGCCAGCTAGCGCGGGTACGTTGCATCGCACGAGGAACGGCTTCTAGACGTCCACGGACGCTGACGACTCCCAACGGCTGCTTCTCCTTCTCTCGCCCGCCCGCGATCATTCGAGGGTAATTTTAGCCTCTTTGGTTGCACGAAATTTCGGGCTCTGGCGCATATTCGAGCCTGCGTGGCATGCCAACCCAGCCCGAGACGCCCCGATCGGCCGCGCGCCGGATCGAGAACCAGTTCGACGAGAACGAGCTCCAGGAAGAGCTCACGGCCAAGCCGAGCTTTGACGGCCCGCAACACGGCGACGACGACGACGATGATGATGGCAGCTACTTGCCGCTGGACGCTACGATCGCCGCGCTCACGGACCTGCTCGCCCGCGACGAGAACCTCCACTGCGCCGACTGCAACGCGCCCCAGCCCAAGTACATATTAGCATTGTCGTTTAAAATGCATGTATCCACTGCATGTCTAGGTGGGCGACAGTGACGCACGGCGGGTTCATTTGCACGCAGTGTGCCGGCGTCCACCGGTCGCTCGGCGTCCACATCTCGTTTGTCTTGAGCTGCACGCTCGACAAGTGGACGCGGTCGCAGCTCGAGTGCGTCCAAGCCGGCGGCAACGCGCGCCTCAACGAGACGCTCGAGTTTTCCGTGCCAACGATAGTCTCCAAGCCGCTGCCCGACTGCGCCCGCGACGCCCGGGAAACCTACATCATCGCCAAGTACGTCGAGATGGCGTACCGCATGGGCCCCAACAAGACGCGGCAAGAAGCCATGTCGAGCCTCGTTCGGCCCACGGCGCGAAGTATCCACCATCATTGCGCTTGAAAACTTGAAAGATTGAAACGTTGACGTAGATGCCGCCGCGAGCTCGCACGGGTCCCACGGCATGGTCGAGTACGTCGGTATCCTCACGATCGAGCTCGTCGAAGGCGCCGACTTGGTCGCGATGGACGTGGGCGGTAGCTCCGACCCGTACGTCTCGTTCCGACTCGGCGAGCAAGTCATTTCGAGCCACTGCGTCAAGCAGTCGCTGCACCCAAAGTGGCGCGAAACCCTTCGGCTCTCGTGGGACGGTCAGTCGCCGCTCGTCGTGCAGGTAATACTCACTCTGCTCCAGTGCCACCGTGCGCGCACAGGCTACGTAGGTGTACGATTTCAACAAGTTGCAGCCGGACCGCAAGATGGGCAGCTTTGTCATCGACGCCGACCGCCTCCGCGTCCTCGACGCCACGAAGCCATCCAACGTGTGGTATGCGGCGACCATGCCCAAGGAGTGGCCACGCAACTTTGGCGATCACATGGTCGCGGCCGGCGAAGGGTACGACGGTCCAGCGCACTCGCATCATCGCTAAAAGCAGGTGTGTAGGCTCACCAAGGGCGTCGTCACGGGGATCACAGGCATGTGGAAGGACCCGATCCGCGGCGCCAAGTTGAGTGGCTTTGGCGGGTTTGCAAAAGGCGTCGGGCTTGGCATGGCCGGCGTGATCATTCGGCCGTTGCATGGCTTCGGTGTCATGGTCAAGGAGACGGCGCTCGGCGTCCTAAGCAAGAAGACTCGGGCCCGCGTCCTCAAAAACAAGACGATCGAGGCCGGCGCTCTCCACCTCCGTCTCACGCTACAAAAGTTCTAAGGCTTTGCATCTTGCCGTCCTTGATTGTTGCAATGACACGCTCGAAGCCACACCAACGCGTGCCAAAGGAGTTGTGGCGTCGCGTTGGGCGTAGGTAGCTACGTCTGGCTCGTGCAGACGATCGATCGATCCCCTCGTCGCCACCTCCGCATCGCAGTGCACACGCTCGTAGTCAGTCACAGGGTCATCTTATCTGTCATCCGAGTCCTACTACGCGAGAAGCTGCGCGATCAGGTCCACTTGGTCTAAATCACAAGCATCAGCACATCAAACGGCAAGAAATCACAGGACGGATGGGATCGTACCGGGTGCGTGCGTGGCGAGCCAGTTGCGGGCATGCGCCATCATGTCCTCGTACGTCGACGGCAGCGTCGGTACACTAGGGCGCAGCGCCAGAAGGCTCCAGAGCAGTTGGATCTTCAGTGCGGCGCCGGTGCTGCTGCCAAAGAGGTGCAAGTACCACGCCAGCACTTCCGAGGCCGGCATGCCGAGGTCCACAAACAAATGCACGGGCGTAAATGGAGACGACGTGTGGTGCCCGAGCGACCGCGCGTGCGATGCAATCGTCTCGACTTCGGTGATGAGCCACTCGACGGGAAAGACCGGCGACGGGTGCAGCGCGCGACCCAGCGAGACAACGAGGTGACTCACGCTCCGCGTCCACTCGCAAGCTTCAAACGCACTCGACATGGACACGATCGCACCGAGGCCCGCGGCGGCATACGCCTCGTCCAGCCACGTTGCAATGGGCGCCGCGGCGTTGCGGTCGGCCACCTGCGGCAAAAGCGAGTACAAGGCCTTCTTCCACAGCATCACGATCGTTTCAGGTTCCTATTTATCATTGAGAGATTGATACGAACTTGAAAGAAAGAATGGATGTTACGTAGAAGCGGCACGCGTGCATGATGCGGAGGCAGTCTTCGTAGCGCTCGTACGGCATCGCATACTCGTGGTACAAGGTCGACATGTCGAGAATCTCAAACTCGAGCGCGTGTCGCACAGCCTCCGACCCGAGGTTGTGCTGGCGGAATGCCGTCGCCAGCCGCGTCTAGCCGCGTCCAGTTGATACGTTGATATTTTGATAGAAAACAGATCGTACCTGCGTTTGAAAGACATCGAGGGTGTCCTGAATGTCCTTGGCGTGCTGTGCGTTGGTCGTGTGCTGGATGCTGCTGAGGGCGCGCGCGACCCACGCCGTGCGATCGCCAATGCTACGCGTGACGCTAAGGTCATGCGCCGCCTTCCAGAGAACCGTCGCGGCCTCTTCGAATTCGTGGTGCTCCAAGCACAGCGCTGCGAGCCAGTCGACGTCAGCCGCCAAGACCGTTCGCACCGTCGGCGTCAATGGGCAGTGGAGGAGCCACGTCTTGTGCCCTTTCGAGACGACCCATTGCAGCACCACTTGTTGCAAGTGCACGTCGGTCGTCGCGACCACGAGGCCGACAATCGTCTGTGCCGACGCCACGTCATTGTGCTCAGCCACGTGCGCGAGGGCATCCAGGACGCCGTTGTAGCACGCTTTCTGGTCGGCCGAGTGCAGCGGCCAGCGCGCGGCGACCGCCACTGCGAGATTGACGAGGCCCTTCCAGAACGAGCAGAGCTCATAGTCCTTGCCGATGCGAGCGAGGTGCTCGATGGTCTCGGTGGTGGGCGGCCACGTGGGCGCCGCCGCCACAAGCTTCGCGAGCGATTCGTGCAGCGCAGCGTCCCGCGCAGACGGCGTTGCCGCGGCCTTGGCCCGCGCCAGCGCGTCCGTGCCCTGGAAAGCACCGGCGTCCTCCAAGGTGAAGAACGCTCCGCAGCGCGCAAGGGCTGTCGGCACGACCGACGGCGACTCTTTCGCCACGTCGCGCAGCATCGCTTGGAGCGCTCTCGCGCCATTTTCATTGCACACGACGTCGTAGAAGGCCACATTGGCCATATGGCTGAACACAGTCTGGTGCGCGTAGACCAAGAGCAAGCCTTCGCACGCGCCAATGCAGCGCCCGACAAGTGCGTGGATGTCTTGCAGAGCCCGCTGCTCGGTCGCAATCATGCTGCTGCTGCTGTTTTCCGATGACGTGGCATGCACTGCGACGGCATACGGCACGGCCACGTGCTCCAAGAGTTGTTTGAGACGACAGAGCACATCGCGTGGCCGCGCAATCTCGTCTTTCGACAAGGCCGGACGGAACGTCGCCGAGGCAGATCCCTTGCTTGTCGACGTGGCGAGCGCGGCATGCCAGATGCCGCTGAGAAAGCGGACGAGGACGCGCACGAGGCCGTTGTAGTGGTCCGAGTGCACACTGCCGTCCGGGTGGCCGCCAATGTCAAAGACCAGCGACATGAGATGCGCCGGTGGGCGCGGCGGCGACGGATCGCACGCCAACGCAAAGAGCAATGCACGCGATCGCATGCGGCCCGTACGACGCGACCATGGGCGACGCCCGATGGAGCGGAGTGGGCGCGTGCGTGAGGATATGCCGGAGGTGGTCGAGCGGCCGCTGCTTCTGCCAGCACTGCACGCCGCCCTCCGAGAGCGACACAAACGTGCGCGGCGCCGTCGACGTAAACTGCGTCGAGAGTTCGTGCCGACTCGCGCGTAAAAAGTCCAGCGACGACGGCAGTGACGCGCCGGACGCGCTGCGCTTGAGCGACGGAAGGCCGGCCGGCGCCGCGAGTAGAACCGACGTTTCTTCGACGACCATGTGCCCGCCAAGGAGCGCGTGCGACCGGACGAGCTCGCGGTACGAGGTCGCGAGGCCCACGTCGGCGGCCGCCGACACGAGCGTCGACTTGTAGCCAAAGAAGGTGACGCCCGATGCATAGACCGCACGGTCCACGGACGTGACGCATGGCGGCGGCGGCCGCGAAAAGACAACCCGGCATGTCTCCGGCGGTCCATTCGGTGCATGCGACGTCGAGAGGAAGAGCCGGATACCCGAGGACGTGATGGCGACCGCATGGACCGACGACGCGTCGCCGTCATTGACCAGACTCAGCGACACAATGGACGCGTCGATGATCGTGTACGTGACGCACGCAATGTTCTTGGTCCGTGCGTCATAGACGGAGACGTGCCCGGACGAGTGCAGCGCGTAGATGACGTGGCGCGCGTCGTCGTAGAGCAGCTGCGTGATCGCCGACCGGGCGGGGGCGAGCAGATCGCGCACGAGCGGCGGAAGGTACTGGTTCCAGTGCGACGTCGCGAGGCGCACCGAGCGCGCCTTCTCGGTCGTCGGCGGCTTGGGCAAATGGGGTGGTAGACATATTCGTACAGCGCGCCGTCGACGCCGCCGAGCAAGATGCGTCGAGACGGCGTGCAGACGATCGACGATAGAAGCGTCGTCGACGGAAGCGGCGCCTGCATGAGCGTATCTTGTACCTTGAAGCTACCGGTGGTCTTGTCGGCGACCAACGCGAGGACGCGGACTTCCTTCTCGGTGACGACGACCAAAAGGTGCTGGACGACGTCGCTAAAGAGCGTACCGCTCAGCGGCTGCGTGATGCCGCACGCGAGCACGGGATCGGGCATCGCAGGGCACGTGACGATCGTGGCCTTGGACGACGCATAGTCCCAGAGGTAGACGGTCGGGCCAGCGATGAGCCATGCGTGCTTGAGGGCCTTGAAGAGGCCAAACTTGGTGCCGGGTGACGACGCCAGCGGCCGCAGCGCCGGCGGCCATGGGCTAATGTCGGATGTCGGCTGGACCTGCGCGTTCCATCGCGATGTCGCGTCTTCCTGGATATATGTGCTGTCGCCGGACGGGGCTTGGCGGAGGCGCGAGAGGAGGTCCGTCGTCTTGTCCTGCTCGTGCGTCTGAGCAGCCACGCGGCGCAGCTCGGCGATCGAGCGCTCGAGGCGCGCCGTCTCTCGTTCGCGTCCGCTCAGGGCGTAGGTGCTCATCCGCGACGTCGGCTCCAATTCACTCGTTCCACCAAGCAGTCGGAATTGGGTGGCCGTCTCCAGTCTTTTTCATTGGCTAAAATGCAGCGCCTTGTGTGGACAGGATTGGCCACACGAATGCATAGAACAGCCAATCACACGACAGTTCTCACCATGGCGCGAAACCAAGCTGGCTGCGACTGCTGGTCAAGCATCATGGCGTCCTCGACCAGTCAGCCGTTCGAAGCTCCAGCGACAGGCTTCCTCTTACCAAGACTCTTGCTACTGTAGTTCATGCAGTGACAGCCGCGTCATAGACACACGTCATGCATGGCGCCAGAGAACTTGGCCAGAGCCAATATTCCCTTGGCCGGAACCGCCCCATGGCATGCAACTACACTAGGTGAAGCAACCGCACGCTGTAGCATAAGGCAGATGACGTCCTCTGTTCGCAATTTTAATTGGACTTGCGCAGAAGAAAGGGGTCCACGGGAGCCATGTCGTGGGTGACGAGTCTCGCCGTTCACGTCCATTTCCAAGCTGCTAGAGGCGGCTGTAGCAAGCTCGCTGCCATGGATTGCAACATCATCTATCCTACAGGCTCAGTGGCGTCGTCGTCGTCGTTGTTGTTGTTTGGATCGCAGTGTGTAGCAATCTATTTTTAGAATATCGAAGGCTTGGGTTGGTCGAATTTCGACGGACCTCACTTTCAGGCACGAATGCTCTTCTCCATGGGTTTTGGACACTCCATTGGGCGTATTGCATTCGGACAAAGTCGTTCAAACGAGGTGCGCACCGTCGCGTGGAACAAATCTCGCTCGCAGAAAGGTCAAGCCCTCACTAGTGTCATGGCGTCTGCGCTCGCGCCAATGCTAGAGCGCCACGTGCGCTCGCTGACACTGCCGCAGTACGCCGACGCCCCGCGGCATCCTTATGCGGCGACTTCGCCCGCGCACTGGGCCCCCATGTGGGCGTGGTTTGAAGCCTTGGGCTACGAAGACCAACACGACGTCATCACGAGGACCGCACGACAGGAGCTCACGTGCGACGACTAGGTGCTTTGCTTTGTGGACGCGCCGTGGATCAGTATGCTGCGAACCTTGCACTCGGTCGTCCTCGACCGCAAGCACGAAGATGGTATGTCGGAACCGCCAACAACGTTTGCCAATAACGCTGCGTAGGTGTCTTCGTTATCGTACCCAGTACAGCGGACGCCAGCACCAAGAAGAAACCGAGGTATACACGCCTGTCTCTGCTCTGAAGTTGGCTCATTTGCCGTGTAGCCGAGGAAAACAGCGCGATCTGAAGCCGACGCCGCCGCTGCTCGAGCGCTGTGCGTTTGTGACGTGGGCTTCGTTGCAGGCTTCCTCGGTTGACGAACACAATACTGCCTCGCCCAGGTCTGTTCTTGCTATTCGACATGTCATGTGTCTCTGACTTCGACGCTCTAGTGCGAACACAGCGTTCATCTCGGCGAGCCGCCAACTCCTCGCCAGCGTCCGGCTATGGGCCCACGATGCGTACGCGGACGGGTGCTGGATCAAGCGCAGCGGCTGCATACGGAAAGGTGCCTTCCAGCACTTGCTCGAGCTCGTACGTCTTCTATCGCCATGTATTGGTCTCGTCATTGCCATCGCTATATAGGTCTTGCAACACGGATACCGTCGGCTGGGGCCCCGGTTGTCAAGACGACGCGCGATCTGCGTACGTTTTCGTGTCACCACAACCAACAGCGTTCGGACACTCGCTTAGGTACCCAGAGGCAACGACCTTGTCTGCATTTATTGCGCTGCGCGTTCTCGAGCACTTGATCGAAGTGTTTCGGGGCACGGTGGCGCGCGCGATGGCGCTCTCTGCGCGTTTTGATCGACTTCTGTGGCTTTGGGAGCACACGTCCGAGGCGGACCAGAAAGAACTGCTCACGTCACCAATGCAAGTGCGGATCCAGCGACTCCGCAACGCGGCCGAGCGCACCGAGAGCGAGATGCTGCTGCACTTGGCCGGCAACCAGCTCCTCGACGAGCTCGACAACAATGTCCTTAACGACGCGCGCTTCGTCGCCGAGTCGCTCTACACGTCGACGCTGAGTCGGTGCGGCACTGCGATCGACTTGGTCGCGCGCGAGATTGGCCACGATCTGCAGGTACCATGAGACTCGAGTCATCACCGTCGTCTCACGCATTGCATGAAGGCGGCGGCGACGGCGCATAAGTCGGCGATCATGCTTCGCAGCAAGGACGGTGTGCACAAGTCGACCAAGAGTCGGCGTCCGAAAAGTAAGAAAAAGCTCTTCAAGAAGCTCGTGTCGTCGCCCGCGACGAGCAGTCACAGCGCCGACGACCGCGTTGAGGACGAGGACGAAGCGACGGCGTCCGTCACGGGCGCATGTTCCAAGCTCAACCCGTCGTCACCAACCTTTGTGGCGCTGTCACCCGAGACTGCGTCGACGTGCTCGAGTGGCGACAGTAGCTGTCAAATGTACCAGCTGCCGGACGCCAGCGACGTCTACTTGGCGACGCCGGAGTCATCGTCCATGGGTATGTCACACGTCGTCGTTTCGTGACCCGTCACCACAAGCATGTAGCTGTGCTGCGATCGGACGCGTCACTCCTCGAGACGTTTACGCTCGCGCTTCACGATGACATCCTCGACATGTACGCCATGCTCCAGGACATTGTGAGTCGCCGTCGCCCGTGGCAGATTTGTGTCGTGACGCACCTCAAAGTATCTCTCGGATACGTTCTGGCAGACTCAAATGGACATCTATGGTAGGACTGCGTTGCCCGGCTCTGGCCCGACGCCGAGGTTCATGTCTTTGGCTCGTTTGCTACCGGCTTGAGCTGCCCCAAGTCGGACGTCGATCTGCTCATTACAGGCGTCGCGTACGACCGCAAGCGCATCTCGAACGTCGAGCTTTTAGCATCCCTCCTTCGACACGAACCCTGGGTGCAGGCGATTCAGGTCATTGAGCGCACGGCGATTCCGCTTGTGAAAGTGACGACCGCCGCGGTGCCGTCGTCGTTTGGTGCTGCACAGGGTGTCATCCGACTCGACATTAGCTTCGACCAGCCGCAGCACCGCGGCATCGAGACGTGCATGTACGTCCAGCGCCTCGTGTCGGTCTTGCCCGAGCTGCCGCCGCTCATGCTCGTGTTAAAGCAGCTGCTACTGGAGCACGACCTCAACGACAGTACCATTGTTTTCCTCGTGTCGACGTGGGTACATTGATATGTTGCAGGCTATTCGGGCGGTCTCTCGTCGTACGCACTGACGCTGCTGCTCGCGAGCGTGCTGAGTCCATTGCAGCTCATCGCGCCCGCGCACCGACCCAACCTCGGCGAGCTCCTCTTGCATTTCTTGCAACTCTTTGGCCGCGACTTTGAGCCGCAGCAGTCGTTTGTCCGGAGCACCCACGGCGGGTAACACGACGCCAACCGGCATGTCGACGGCGCTAACGACGGAGCGTAGACCGCTGGTCCCACTGATCGACGGCTTTCTACACTGCGCTGGCGACGTTGTTGTCATCGAAGACCCGCTTCGACCCGAGCACAACGTGGCCAGAGCAAGCTTTGGCTTTGGCCGCGTCCAGGAGTCGCTCCGCGACGCACTTGGGCGCATGGAGGACCTCATGCCGACGTTCGCGACCATCGTGGGCCAAAGCGCTGTCGGTGGCTACGCGACGCCCCAGCACGATCTGCATGCGTGGGTGACGGGCCAAGAAAAGAGCATTCTGGGTGCTGCGTTTCAAGTGCCGCATCACGTGCACTTGGTGCAGCAATTGCGACACCTCTGGAGTCCCCTCGACGAGAATGACGACGACGATGAAACGGAGCTGGAAGACAACAGCGATCCATGCAACAACAACGATCATCTCGACGCGTGGGCGGCCGACGCGGCCAGCCTCCTCGATGCGTTGGCAACGAGCGTTTGCGTCGCATGCCACGGCCAGCACGGCGCGCACCGTCACGAGTGCCCCATCGCACTGCTCCTCACGCGCTACGAGCACCTCGTGCGATAGACTAGGTTTTGAATTGTATTTGGAGATTGGACAATAGACATGTTGGCGACGGCCTACGCAGTCCCGTAAAACGTAGTATTACTCGCGTGAATTTGATATGCCCACGAATTTGGCACGAGTCGGCACATTAAGCTACGCTCCACTGCCCTACCACGGCCACAAGAGAGCCTCGTGCATCGGTGTCAAAGGCAGCCAAAGCGCTCGACTAGGGTATACCGCATCCTATTAAGCTCACGGACCGGTCGGTCGGTCGGCGAGGCCATCAAGGGTGTGTGGTGATGACTTGGGACTCTCGTCGAGAGCGGCTACATCTAATTCTATCTCTCTACATGCGCAATCCGAGGGCTCACTCGAGGACGGGAGGGCCGCGGTACGCGAGGTTGACAATGTCAAACGAGTGGGGTGGCACCGGCGTAGCCTCGAGCGCAAAAATCGGGTCGCTGTCGTCCGGCGTCGGCTCGAGCGCGGCCGCGACGCGGTAGTACGTACAGTCTCGACCATGGCTATCGATCGCGATGAGTACATGACATGGAAGAGGCATGGATTACCTCGGGTCGTACGGGGGCGTGAGCACGTCGAGGATCGCACAGCCAATGTCGCTGCCCGACGTGAACTCGTGGAGGTTGCCCTTGTGCGGAAGGAGTTCGGTTGTATGTGGCGCTTGTCACCGTGCGGTCTTGGCGCTGCTGCGCGAGCAAGAGCTTCTTCTTGCGCCGCCAAATGGACGGCGGGTCGTCGCCCGGGTCGTGCGCGGTCCAAAACGCATCGTTGGCCTCAGCGGGCACCAAGTCGTAGGACGTCACATGCAGCGAGCCGTAGAGCAGTCGGGAGACGACGCTCATGTCCGGGTGGTTGTGCAGCGGGATCGTAGCCCCGGGCGGCAGTACAAAGATCCTAGGTACCGAGGATGATGCTGCAATACAGCGTGCGCACAATGGCATACCCGATCGAGACGTCGCGGTCTTCGTAGATGTGGATGTAGCGGATTGCTTTGGAGCCACGGTAGAGCGTCTCGGCGGTCGCGGGCGTCGGCACCTCAAGGCCGACTAGGTGGCAGTGAGTGGCGAGGACGCGCCAGAACCTCGGGCGTACCGTGGATGGGCAGGATGCCATCGCAGAGCGCTTTAATGGGCTCGATTTCCTGGAGGCTAAGAGCGCGGCCACGGCCGCCACCGACGGCCTGCAGCACGGCGCGATGCAGCTTCTGGATAATGGCCATTTTGAGCACTGCGACCATTTATTCATTTTCGCCACCTGCGATCACTTGGAGAATGTATGTTGCGGCCGCCATCTCCATTGTATCACCACGCCGCCTTGGACGCGATGGAATGACGCAAGAGGCGAGAGGCAATGAGCGAGGCGTCGTCCGTACGCGACGATGCGCAATGGTGCAACGATGCGCTGCGGCGGTGCTGTGCGCGGGCGCGGCGCAGGCCAGGTACGGCGGCGTGCGTGTCTTTGCGAGCGCTGAGCTGGCACGTTCGTGGCCCTCGTCGCACGCCCAATCCTTGAACCACGAGCGGATTGCTACAGGGACTGGCCACACGCATCCTCGGCGTCTAGCGTGATGCCTCTAGAGGCACTGCAAGAACGAACGCGCCCGACGACTGCAGGATGCTGCCAGCACATCCAAACGGACGCCTCTGCTGCAGGCACCGTCGCAACTGATGCGATGATCCAGCGGCTCACGCTCGAGCCTGCTGCTCATTGAGCAGGCTTTGCAGTAGTAGCTTTTGCAGTGCAGACGGGATCGCCATGCAGACTACTCGACGACTCCTCGTACACGACCAGACGCCTTAGCTGCCTCCGCTCCCGTTCCAAACGCTATGTCAACGATCTTGGTGCTCGACCTCTGCTCTCAGAGCTATAGTAGACATACTAGGTTCGGGCAAATCCAAAACTGGGTGTGTTAGCGTTCGCACGTTTAGTACTCCTCGCCGTAGTCCATGTCCTCGCCGTCCTGGCTCTCGGCCGACACCTCTTCGTAGTCCTTCTCGAGGGCAGCAAGATCTTCACGAGCCTCCGAGAACTCGCCTTCTTCCATGCCTTCGCCGACATACCAGTGGACGAACGCGCGCTTGGCGTACATCAAGTCGAACTTGTGGTCGATGCGCGAGAAGACCTCGGCGATGGCCGACGTGTTGGAGATCATGGCGCACGCGCGCTGGACGCGGGCGAGGTCGCCACCGGGCACGACCGTCGGCGGCTCGTAGTTGATACCGCACTTGAAGCCCGTGGGGCACCAGTCGACAAACTGGATCGTGCGCTTGGTCTTGATCGTGGCCACAGCGGCGTTGACATCCTTGGGGACGATATCGCCACGGTACATGAGGCAGGCCGCCATGTACTTGCCGTGGCGCGGGTCGCACTTGGCCATCATCGAGAGTGGGTCGAAGCACGAGTTGGTGATCTCGGCGACCGAGAGCTGTTCGTGGTAAGCCTTCTCGGCCGAGATCACGGGCGCATACGACGAGAGCATGAAGTGGATGCGCGGGTACGGGACGAGGTTCGTCTGGAACTCGGTGATATCGACGTTGAGCGAGCCGTCGAAGCGGAGCGACGTCGTGAGCGACGAGATGACCTGCGCGATCAAGCGGTTCAAGTTCGTGTACGACGGGCGTTCAATGTCGAGCGAGCGCTTGCAGATGTCGTAGATGGCTTCGTTGTCGAGGAGGATCGACACATCCGTGTGCTCGAGGAGCGAGTGCGTGGCCAAGACCGAGTTGTACGGTTCAACGACGGCCGTCGAGACCTGCGGCGACGGGTAGATCGTGAAGCCAAGCTTCGACTTGCGGCCATAGTCAACCGAGAGACGCTCGAGGAGGAGCGAGCCGAGACCCGAACCGGTACCACCGCCGACGGCGTTGAAGACCATGAAGCCCTGGAGGCCCGTGCAGCTATCAGCGAGCTTGCGGACACGGTCCAAGATGGCATCGACGATTTCCTTGCCGATCGTGTAGTGACCACGGGCGTAGTTGTTGGCGGCGTCTTCCTTGCCCGAGATGATCTGCTCGGGGTGGTAGAGCTGGCGGTACGTGCCCGTGCGGACTTCGTCGCAGACCGAGGGTTCAAGATCGGCGAAGACGGCGCGCGGGACGTGCTTGCCGGCGCCGGTCTCGCTGAAGAAGGTGTTGAAGGCGTCGTCGCCGCCGCCGATCGTCTTGTCCGAGGGCATCTGGCCATCGGGCTGGATGCCATGCTCGAGGCAGTAGAGCTCCCAGCAGGCGTTACCGACCTGGATACCGCCCTGGCCGAGGTGAATGGAGAGGATCTCGCGCATTGTAGTTAGGTCAATGAGCTCGAAGAAGCAAAAGTGAAAATGGCAGTCGTCGTCTGCGTGCCGTCAACGGGGTAGCCAATCACGTGCCATCGTCTTCGTTTGGGAGGGAAATCTGCGCGCGTGATTGGCTGATCTCGTATCCAGACGCGGCTGCAGCCTGTCTATTTGCACGCCACTTCCTGCCCGTCCCTTACGCGGCCATGACCATGATGAGGAAGATGGACGTGTCGTCTTTACCTCGTCAGCATGGACTCGCAATAGACCTCTATCGTTTGTTTGCAGTGTAAATCTCTGGCCATGGAGTGGCCTTTGTGATGCCCTGCAGGAGACGAATAAGAATGCGGTGTTGGTTAGGCAAGTTGCGTGTTTTTACACTCCCCCATTGCGTGACCAAGATGGGCAAGCTTGAAGAGCAGCTTGAAGGTCAATCCGGCTGGAGAAGCACGCAATCTCGCTGGTTTCTGATGGAAGCGGTATAGAGTCTTCTGAAAGGGCCACGGGAGAGGTGGTCAAGCAAAGATCTTAGCAAGATTGTCCTCTTGGGTGATGGAGGAGGTCGGGATGGCGTAGAAAAGCCCGCGATCGAGCTAAAAACAAGGGACAATGTCGCGGGGTTGGGTGCTCGTAGACTCCAAAGACGCTGCTGTCGCCAAAGAAAAGCACCGTGGCACCAACTGGGGCACCAACTGGGCGAAAGACCCGCGCGCCGATCAGCTTCAAGGAAGCGAACGCGTAGGTCAAAACGGACCAATCGCCTTCGAGAAGCTTATTTTTATGCTGTCACCTATGCTTGATCTTTGCATTTGTATGCAATTAAATACCCCATGACTGGTGGGCCTGTCGACGGCGACGCCGTATTATACACTGTATTGGACACGACAAATCATTACACTGTATTATACTCCCAAGCATCTTCCTGCGTGGCACGGAGCGGCACGGTCAGTTGCGTAGTCGCTGACGCGGGATCGGCGTCTTGGGAGGGTGACGTGCACGCGCACTCGCGACATCAGTGCCATTCGGCTTTCTCACTGGTCCTCGCACCGTGGCATATCAAGTTGACGTGGCTGCGTCCACGATCTTCCCGCGCGAATCCATATCTTGGATCTTGCATTGCGTGGAGATTATTTCTGCATGGTACGTCATGGCACCACTTTGTGCCATCGTGGATGCCATGGATCTTGTACCAATCGGTCGACTGCCTTCAGCCATGGTCGCGCAAGCAAGCCACTGGATCACGCGTGCAGCAGGGCGCACTGTGTGAATCAATCACCATGTCCAAACTCTGTTTAAAACCCGATGTGCGCGTCCCGCCCACGTTCTTTTTGATGGTCTGTGTAGGGCTCGGGGTGGTCCCTGGCTCGCTTTTCATCCAATCACCGATGCGGACGCGGTGAATATTGCATGCTGCGCGGCGCGGATTGGCTGGCGCGCAATCTCCGCCCAGACCGATGCATCAGAGTTCCTGCGTCGCTGATTGGCCGTTCATTAGTATCGCATGCGCTGATTGGTCAAAACTCCGTTCGACGATTTAAAATTCAAATGGGTCGGCAACCCCTTTCCCACTTTCGCTTTTCGGTGCAAGCGTCCATCACAACCGCTTTCGCAGCCGCAGCTTCTTCCCCCAACGTACGTCGCCCATGCCCCGAGGAAGCCCCCATCCTCATGGCTCTTCCTAGGACCAACATGCGCGAGATCCTCTCCATTCACCTCGGCCAGGGCGGTATCCAGGTCGGTAACTCCTGCTGGGAGCTCTACTGCCTCGAGCATGGCATCCAGCCCGATGGCCAGATGCCCTCGGACAAGACGATCGGCGGCGGCGACGACGCCTTCAACACCTTCTTCAGCGAGACCGGCGCCGGCAAGCATGTCCCTCGTGCTGTCTTTGTGGATCTTGAACCCTCGGTCTGCGACGAAGTCCGCACGGGCACGTACCGCCAGCTCTACCACCCCGAGCAGATCATCTCGGGCAAGGAAGACGCCGCCAACAACTACGCTCGTGGTCACTACACGATTGGCAAGGAGATTGTCGACCAGGTCCTCGATCGCGTGCGCAAGCTTGCGGACAACTGCACGGGCCTCCAGGGCTTCATGGTCTTCAACGCCGTCGGCGGTGGTACCGGTTCGGGTCTCGGCTCGCTCCTCCTCGAGCGTCTCTCGGTTGACTATGGCCGCAAGTCGAAGCTCGGCTTCACGATCTACCCGTCGCCGCAGGTCTCGACGGCCGTCGTTGAACCGTACAACTCGGTCCTTTCGACCCACTCGCTCCTCGAGCACACCGATGTCGCCATCATGCTTGACAACGAAGCCATCTACGACATCTGCAAGCGCTCGCTCGACATTGAACGCCCGTCGTACACCAACTTGAACCGTCTCGTTGCCCAGGTCATCTCGTCGCTCACGACGTCGCTCCGCTTCGACGGCTCGCTCAACGTCGATATCACCGAGTTCCAGACGAACCTCGTCCCGTACCCGCGCATCCACTTCATGCTCTCGTCGTATGCGCCCGTGATCTCGGCCGAGAAGGCTTACCACGAACAGCTCTCGGTCGCCGAGATCACCAACTCGTGCTTCGAACCTTCGTCCATGATGGCCAAGTGCGACCCGCGCCACGGCAAGTACATGGCGGCCTGCCTCATGTACCGCGGTGATGTTGTCCCGAAGGACGTCAACGCTGCCGTCGCGACCATCAAGAACAAGCGTACGGTCCAGTTCGTTGACTGGTGCCCCACGGGCTTCAAGTGCGGTATCAACTACCAGCCGCCGACGGTTGTCCCGGGCGGTGACTTGGCGCGTGTCCAGCGTGCTGTTGCCATGATCTCCAACACGTCGGCCATCGCCGAAGTCTTCTCGCGCATTGACCACAAGTTCGACTTGATGTACGCCAAGCGCGCGTTCGTCCACTGGTATGTCGGCGAAGGCATGGAAGAAGGCGAGTTCTCGGAGGCCCGTGAGGATCTTGCTGCCCTCGAGAAGGACTACGAAGAGGTGTCGGCCGAAACGCAAGAAGGCGACGGCGAAGACATGGACTACGGCGAGGAGTACTAAGCGTTCTGGCATGCAGTTTTGCCCTATATAACATGCGTTGACATTGATGTGTCAGAGTCATCTTTATGATGTGCCATGAGCGAAGAGACGCACAACTGCAATAGGATACGTTGTTTATTCACATGTTGCGCACGTCTATTGTCGCTTGGTCGGGGCCATGGGCTTTTTGATGCCCTGCCACATGGAGTTGACGCTCACAGCCCAGAGCCCCAGTGCCAGGACAGGAACCACGAGCCACCCGATCGTCGCGTTCTTCGTCGGGAGGGGCACAGCCTTGGAACGGAACTGCTTGCGCTCGGCAAAGTCGGTCGCTCGGCGCCCAATGGCGTTCGGGGCCATGACGGAGCGGTTGCGGTGGTACTCGGCCGTCGTAAAGCGATCAAATGAGTTGGCGTTGGCCATGAGGCGGTTCACGTCCTCGGACGTCATGCGCTTGTAGCCATCGTCCTTGACGACGCCGTCCGTGGAGCCGACGGTCGCGAACGTCGACATGCCATACGTCTTGAGATCGTACTGCGTGCGCGACTCGACACTGCTCAAGGTATCATAGGCCTCGTTGACATCTTGGAAGAAGGAGCTGGACGCGCCGCTCGGAATCGAGCCCTATTGCAGCAACATGCGTGAGCACATGATGGCATGGCATCGTCTACCTGCGGCGCCTTGCGATCGGGGTGATGGAGGAGCGCGAGCTTGCGGTAGGCGGCCTTGACGTCGTCCATGGACGCATGGGGCGGGACGTCGAGGATCGAGTAGAGGTCGAGCTTCTTGGCGCTGGCCATGGTTGCTGCTGCTGCGGGCTTCGGGCGACTTCTCCGTGTGTTCAAACGTGGAGCCAAAAACCACCACGATGACGGCCTCTCGCCGTGGCACAAGCGGTATCCGGATCCGTAAAAACTTGAATAGTGTCGATAACACGATTCACGTGTGAGTAATAGTGTTTTCGCCGTTGGACATTAATAGTGTTTTCTGTCAATGGACTCACAGACAACAGTGTACATTATCGTGGCTCGCACTACTATAGCTATGCTTATGCGCGCTTAAAGACGGCGGCGGCGCCCATGCCCGTGCCAATGCACATGGAGATGACTCCGTACGTCTTTTGCGTGCGCTGGAGCTCGTGGAGGAGCGTCGCAATCTGCCGGGCGCCCGTGCAGCCGAGGGGATGGCCAAGCGCAATGGCGCCGCCTAATCACCATCACCGCGTACCATGAGATTGTCGGCATCATGAATCATCTAGTACCGTTCGGGTTGACCTTCTCCATGGGAATCTTGAGCTCGTTGATACAGTACAACGCCTAGCATGTTGTTGAACTCGCATGGCTAGATGATCGATGCGCGTACTTGGCTGGCAAAGGCTTCGTTGATCTCAAAGACATCAATGTCTTCGATGCGGAGACCGGCCTTGGCGAGCGCTGCAGGGATCGCATACGCCGGGCCTATGCAGCCGACGCCATGAGCCTTCCGGTTATCAAGTACTAGTCCGAGGGACGCACCGACGCCCATAATCTCTGGCGGCACGCCCGACACCTATGCCCGTCATTAGATGAGCGTCTGTCGCATTAGGATATCCAGAAGGAAGCACGCACCGCGTACGAGACAAACGTGCCAAGGATCGGCAGCTGGAGCTTCTCGGCCATCGCACGCGTCATGACAAGAACGGCCGCCGCGCCGTCGCTGACTTGGCTCGAGTTGCCTGCACAAACAGGTCATGTTATGGAACGATGATGCTCGACGCTACAGTACCAGCCGTCGTCGTCCCGTTCTCCTTGAAGGACGTGCGGAGCTTGGCGAGACCTTCCACGGTCGTGCCGGCGCGAACGCCTTCGTCCTTGGAGATGACAACTTCCTTGCCATCGTCCGTCTTGAGCACGACGGGCGTAATCTCGGCGTCAAAGCGGCCCGCAGCTTGCGCCGCGGCTGCCTTGGCATGCGACGCTGCCGCCAACGTGTCCTATCGCCATGAGATTGTCATTCGAGGTATCGAGAAATGGAATTAGTGTACCTGCTGCGTCCGCGTGATGCCATACTTGGCAGCCACGTTCTCGCTCGTGAGGCCCATCGAGACAGTGCAGCTCTTCGCCCCTTCGTTCGCGTACACCTACTTGGCGCGTGAGATGCGTGAAGTGATTAGTGATGCAACACGTACGTCCTCCCAAGCAACGTCCGGGGCACTGCCGCCCATGTCCGTCAGCGACATGGACTCGACGCCCGCAGCGAGCCCGACGTCGTAGAAGCCCGCTTGGATCGCTGCCGCGACGTTGGCAAAGGCTTGCAGGCCCGACGAGCATTGGCTAGAGACGAACGAGTAGGACCGAATGGCTCGCCGCATCCGAAGACGTACCGGTTCACCGAGTTGAGCGGGACAGTGTACGGGATGCCTGCGCAGAGCTGGCCCATGCGGGCGCCGACGGCCGCCGAGCCGGGCTGGAGCACGTTGCCTAACCAATGTGCGACGTTCGTGAACGCAGCGATCTGAGCAAGCCA
The DNA here is from genome assembly GCF_000151545.1 of Saprolegnia parasitica CBS 223.65. NCBI lineage: Eukaryota > Oomycota > Saprolegniomycetes > Saprolegniales > Saprolegniaceae > Saprolegnia > Saprolegnia parasitica. The sequence goes on from NW_012156407.1 coordinate 544,592, forward strand.
CGTACCGACGACGATGTCGCCAATGATCTTGGGGTCTACCTTGGTCTGCTTCAAGACGCCTTCAAACACCTAGCGAGCGCGCTGAGGCCATGGCCATGCACGCACGCGCATGTCTACCTGGCGCAGCAAGACGTCCGGCGTCGTGTCCTTGAAGGCGCCGCGCTTGGCCTTGGCGATGGGCGTGCGCGTGGCCGCGACGACGACGACTTCGGTCGGCGATGGCGTCTGGAGGTGGCCTTGGATGCGGTTGAGGCGCTGCATGGTGGCTGGCTGATTTGGTTGTGCGAGCCTTCCAGCATCCAGCGTCCATGACACACTATTCAAGTCACATCGCATAGTAAATAGAGTTAGAACACCACTTTTGAAGGGCTGCCACGCAACACTGGAAGCTGCCACCACCCTTCTTGCCATTTACGCAGATAAGCTGGAAACATTATATGCCAACCGAGCCGATGAGTCAAGTGAACTCCTCGAGTGATTGCAGTGAGCCGCAACATCGCTGCGATCAGGCTGCACACTATTTCAAGCTCACCCCAACGCCGACAACTTCAAGTTGTGATTGTTTGTGGGCGAAGATTTCAAAGCACGACGCGATACTCTCCTAGCTTATCGGGTCTGTTCTCGTTGATCGCAATCTTAGAGCGATAAATATATACCGCGGTCCCTCAAGTATCGAAATGTCCCTACAGCGGGCCGCGTCGCGCTGGGATCATATAGCGCGCACCCTCTTTTTTAACCAATCGAGATCTCCACAGTGCAATAAGCGCCGCAGGTAGCAGCCCATCGTTCTTGGCTTGAAGACGACCTTGCATCGCCTAGGGTCTCCACCGTTGTGTTGCGATGACACATTTGGGCCCACCAAGGTGGGCGTAGAAGGAAGCTCCGGCCAGCGACGCTAGAGCTGCGGCTTGCGAGATGGCCGAGCCATGCCACTGGCCTGGATCGCGACGGAGATCGGGTGCACACTCATATGCAGCATGTGTCGAGCTATCTGGGGTTGGCGTGACAACGCCAATTTTAATTCACTTTGCTCGACATAATACGATACTCAAGTCATTTAAATACACAGGATGACATCGATGGGCCAATCAACGTGTCGCAGGACCCAGGAGCGCGCCACGTCATTTGACCGGTGCCAAATCAAACTTCGATAATCTGTAGCCAGTCCACCGTTGTGCAACTAAAACAAATCGGCGCCCAAGATGCAAGTGGGCTCGCAGCGCGTCGCGTCCGCGCGCCTCGACGACGTTCTGCACGTTGACAACGACGAGCTCCCAGCGATCAAGCCCTTCGGCGACCTTGAGACGCTCCTCGTCGGCAAGCTCAGCGCGTCCGGCATCTTCGCATACGACGCTGTGTTCAAGCTCAACTGCTTCAACCTCGAGAACCGCGAAGAGCTTGCCCCGTACATAACAGCGCTGGACGACGACGGCCTCTGGTGGATGCTGCGCACCGCCGATGTGGTCACCGACGACGGCAGCGTTCCGATCTTTGTCCGGCTTCTGTGCTCTCGCATCGTCAAGCTCAAGGTCCGTTTAGACTCCTTGACCGGTGTCGTGACGGAAGCGCTGATGGCCAAGACCAGCTTTGCGACCTATCCCCATCGCTAGTCGGACAGTTTGATCTTGTGTCATGACCAAACTCTGGTGTCCGTCGGCATCTCGTCCGGAGACACGTTGTCCGTCACCGTTGATCAATTCGGTGGCACTCTTCATTCCCGCACGCATTGTGCTCGTGTGACGACGTGGGTCGCTAGCTGTGCCGTCCGACGCAGCGCCGACTGCCGCGCCGCGATCGCGAAGACTAGCGGCTTTTCTAGCCTAATCGACTAATCGACCAACACCAATACATACTTTAGCATCTTCCCTCTCGTCGTCTTGTGTTGCATAGGCCAGGATCCCACGACTTGATGACCATCTCGCGAGCAGGATGATGCGCTGCATTGACCAAGCTCCTCGAGACCATAGCGCGCAACCCTAGCCCCATCTCCCACAGCCAAAAAAAGGCAACCACCGCCTGTCGCATAGCAATCGGCAATATAGGTGCATCGATAGAAAGTTTCGGGAACGAGAGTGCATTCGATTAGATAGGGTGGACGTCGTCGCCTACGGCTCGCCCGCCGACCGGACGGGCTCGTGGAGCAGCGTCGCATCGTACCCGACGTTTTCGAGTGTTTCGAGAAGGGCCTTGGCGCTGGCGCCGCCAGAGACATAGACGCACTTGTCGGCAATGTCAATGTGAATGCGATCGACGCCGCCGACAGTCTGCAGCGCCTGCGTCACGGTCGCGCCGCAGTTCTTCATGCACATCATGCTCGGCGCATGGAGGATCGTGAGCGTCTTAAAGTCGGTGAAGCGCCACGGCGCCGCGATCCCACCCACGTCGTCCGTCGTCGTCGGCACTGGCGCCTTCTTGTCGACCTTGAAGAAGAGAAAGCCGACGCCAAAGCCCAGAATCAGTGCGAGAAAGAGGCCCGTGTCGTAGATCATGACGACGAGCATTGCGAGGTACGCGAGCGTCATCTGCATCATGTAGAGCAGCGTCAGAATGAGCTTGTGGAGTCGCTTCTGGCCGCTCGACGTCTTGCGCTTCCGGAACGTCTGGCGCAGCGTCTCGCGCGTCCGGACAAAGTACTCGTTCAGCAGCGGCAGCGCAAAGACGCCGAGGAAGCCAAACGCGTACTTGACCGACGAGTTGAGCACCCACGGCTGGAAGAAGAGCTTGACGCACGTGCCATGGACTGTGGTCTGGAAGCCAGAAAACATGACCGAGGCGCCCGTGCAGAACGGCGTGTCGTGCGAGATTGCGGCTGGCGTCGTCGTCGAGGGCGTGCTCGGGGCCGTCGTCGGCGTCGACAAGGCGTCGACAGGCACTTGGAACTGGTCCGGGCACGGTGCGCCGCCGCACGACATCTTGCGCACGCCAAAGTACTAGAGACCACATGAGTATGTGGGTCATGGACAGGAAGGGCGACGTACGGGCGACGCGGTAAGGCCGGCGAGAAACGTCTGCTTGTTGGCCTCGGTCGTAAAGTAGATCTTCTGGCCGCGCTTCAAGCAAATGAACGCAAACGCGCTGGATGTGACGGTCTCGCCGCTGATCGGATCCTTGACGCTCGTGGACGCGTCGTCGCACTCCGGGCACGTGTTGGTGCACGTCTTCGTACCGTTGGCGAGGTCTCGCTATGTCCATACAATGAGGTGTTGCAGTTGTAGTACGTTGAGCGTACCAAGGTGGCGCCGACAAGCGCGGGGTGCGAGAAGGCGCTCGAGCCCTCCTTGTAGTCGTTGCCCGTGTTCATATCACACGTGTAGATCTTCTGGCCGTTGTTCAACTCCGTGAACCATGTAAAGTTGTTGTCCTTGGCCGCCATGTTGCACGACGGGCAGCGCTTGCCGTCGTTGCTGTCGGCGGCATGTGCGTGGGCATGGGCGTGGGCGTGAGCATGGGCGCCGTGGCTCACGACGGCGGAGGCGAGGCCAAGGAGTAGCGCCCCGAGCAGCAGGATACGAGCGTGGCGTGGCATGTCGGACTCGTCGGCGCTCGATTGCGCAGGCGGACGAGTTTGATAAAGTGACGCAATTTGCGCCAATAAAATGCAGCGGTCAACATAGACAACGACCCATAGTTTATTGAAGTGCACCCAGATGCTGCATTCAATAAAATAAAAATAGCAGCGTGGCATCCGTCGACCACAACTCCCTCGCAATACGAACCTGTGTCCAGAGAGCTCGTCGCGGCGGCACCACCATGCTGACCACCATGTAGAGGCCACGCACGCACAACATACGCGAATGTGGGTTGTTTGACGCGGCGAATAATCGTGCGTAGTGCAAATGTACCTGTACCTTGCTCCTAAACGATCCTTGTCCATAGAATCATAGAATCCGGTGACCAAGATCCAAGGATTCTCACAACACGATCTTAAAATGGCTGCTTGTTTCCAGACATGATGATGATGACGCTGGTATTACTCGAGTAGATGCAGGGGCAACAGCGATGTGTGTTCCTTCGTCAAGCAGCAAGATATTGTTCCATCAAGCTGGATATCTCATTCGAGAAGGTGATGCTGCAAGCGATAAGCTCAGACAAAAGACCTGCACGCACTGCTCGGCACCCTCCTTGCGGCAGGTAGAAGCTTCAAGAAGGCTTCAATATCGCTGTCGAGCGAAAGTTCACAACCCTTCCGGGAACGACATCCTGGTGCTTGAAGAGGTGGTGGAGCCATTAAAGCCAGGGACACAAATCCGTGGATCGTTGTCTGCATCCGAGTATGGTATACTCCGACTCAGATTCGCGACAGCAGAATAAAATGCAGCGCTTGGGCCAAAGACCAAACAATTGCTCGACCCGGGGGCACCGTTGGTTGACAATTGCGCGGGGTGGTACGTTTTAATAAACATGACGGCCTGTCTCACACGGTATCTTTCTTTTTGTATGGCACACCCGGCCGCACGTGTATTTTTTTGCTACCAGTGGTCGACAATTGCCGTTATTGGGGGGACCACTCCTTGTCTACACAAAGTACGCTTGGTGTTTGTATTACATACTGAAACCAAGGTTCACGGCTGGTTGCGTGGAAACCCAGCCGTGCGCTGGATGAAACCCGAATTTACCATGAAATTTGCACGCGCCGTCCTGGCAGCGGTCGTCCTCCTCGTCGCGATGGCCTTGGCGCAGCAGGACCTCCATGACACCCAGTGCCCGCTCTGCGCCATGGATGTCATCCCGTCGCTCAACCAGACCTTCAAGGGCAACCAGGCCATCTACGCCTGCGAGATGGCCGGTCACCTCGACACGCTGGCCAACCCGGCGGTACGTCAGTCGCCTTTCGCCGCGCCTCACAACGATCCATGGTCTGTAGAGCAAGGTGCTGAGAGGCGCGGTGCCGATCACGGCCTTGGATGCGCCGTATACTCATGCGCACATGGGCTGCCCCGTCTGCGGCTCGACCGACCTCAAGTACGCCATGACCTGGGGCACTCAGGGCAACCAAAAGCTGTACACGTGCTCCAAGGAGCACGCCGACTTGATCTTGGCGGATCAGGTACGAATCCATGCCATGTGCACAGCATGATAACCATCGCTCGTATTGTAGAAAAGCTACTACGTCGGGACGGGCGCCGAGCCGGTCACGGGCTTTTGCAACCACGCGTCGGTCATGTTTGACGGCTTCCAGTCATCGGTTGGAAGTACGTGCGTCAAGCTCTTCTTCCAGCCGTGGGTTCTCGACTCGTCGGTCAAGTACGCCTTTGGCTTTATCGGGATTGTGCTCCTTGGCATCTTTCTCGAGTGGCTCGGCGAGTACCGAGAGGCTCTGGAAGAGGTATTACTACCCGTCCAATCTATAAAATGTGAAGGGCTCACGTCTTTTGTGTGGCAGAAATTCATTCGCATCTATGGCGTCTCGACGGAAGCCGTGCTCGCCAACTCGTGCATCCAGCTCAACACGCCACCAGCGTTCACCAAGTCGGCGGCCTCGAGCCTCATTGACGCGACGCCGTCGGCGGTCAAGACGACCAAGCTGCCATTCTGGTGCTCGACGGTCCTCGCCTCTCTCTACATGCTCGCGCTCTCGATCGGGTACCTCATCATGCTCGTGGCCATGCTCTACGAGACGGGCCTATTTGTCGCTGCGATTCTCGGTCTCGGTGCGGGCTTTTACCTCTTCAAGGACACGGAGCAAGACCAAATGTCGGGCAACATCGACCCGTGCTGCTCCACGTAGCTGTCGAGGATTTTTACTATTTTAATCACTTTCGTCGATACTAGTACAGTGCGGGCCAATATGATAGGTTCAGCCGTCTTTTTGTGACAGCCGTTACAGTTTTTCACCAACAAGTGTGAAAAGGGTGGCAATCGAAAGCTCTTGCCACAAGCGATCGATTGCCACCGGAATTGGTGAAAAATGTTGGAAATTGGCGGAGGAATCGCTACTAATGGGTTTTGGACCCTGGCAAGAAAGATAGGTTCAAGTCCGAAATATGGTGAATACGATGCAAATCGAAGCTTTATTTGAGCGTTTACTTG
>NW_012156407.1:550721-557259 GCF_000151545.1 Saprolegnia parasitica CBS 223.65
GGCAAGCAGTACTGGTATATAACGCCGTTGACCAGCTCATTTCGACCGGACGACTAGCGTAGATTTTAGCGTCATTGGCACTGAGCTGTTCCTGTGCAACGTGCTTTCAAGGTGGGGAGATGGAAGACGATGTCACGCCTTGGCCATGATGCCAACGAGGATCATGCGATGCGCAGCTTGTGCTCGCACAAGCTGCCTCATGGCCAAGGTACATGGCGTACCAGCGGAAAGCGTCGTGAGGACGACGCTCTCGGTGGTGACTATCTGCAGCAACAACCCGACGACCTTCACTGGCCGATGTGTGCTCCAGAACGACTCGACGACAACGTCGCCAAGACGACACCACACGGCGAGACGTCCACGGTAGAGCGCTGCATTCGTGCCACGCCAGAGTATCTCAACGTGCAGCGATCTCTGTCGTTTCAAGCCATCGTAGCCAGCAGGTTGCGAGCTCCGAGTCGACGGGCAGCCAGCGTCGTGGACGCCACGAGGTGTTGGTCTCTGCCAGCCCAGCACAACCCGCGCGCTCTCGCCCTAAAAAGCCCGAGGAACGTCGTCTTGCCATGACTCTTGTCGACATGGGCCATAGGAACTTACTCCTGGCGATCGGAAGCGAGCCCATCACTCGTCGCGCGCCGAGTGCAGAAAATCCATTTTATCCGGATGGCGCATACGGATGGCCGGTTGTTGGTTCAAAAGTCGAGACGCCCGACACGCGATGGACGAGCACGTGTACGAGCAGCTGCTGCGGGCCGTCGACGTCTGCCACGCGACCGGGAGCCTCAAGGCCGAGCGCGACGCGGCCTATGCCTACTGCGAGCAGTTCCAGCAGCAGCCCAACTGCGTCAGCTACGCCTTCTACCTCCTCCAGCAGCGTGGGCATGCCAGCCACCACCGCCACTTTGCGCTGCATGTCGTCGAGAACTATATCCGCGTCCACTGGAAAGCGTGCTCGGCCGACGAGACGGTGCAGTACCGGTCGACGCTGCTCAACATTGTGGCGTCGCATGTGGCCGCCGACGAGCCGTCGTTCATCAAGGAGAAGCTGGTCAAGGTGCTCGCCGACATTGCGAAGCGCCAGTTCCCGCAGCGCTGGCCCGACCTCCTCGAGCAGCTTCTTTCGCTCTGGTCCATGGGCCCGATCCAGACCGAAATCGTCATGCTCCTCTTCCGGTCGATCGCAGAAGACTGCGTGAGCTCGAGCTTCAACAGCACGATCCCGCCGATTCGGCGCAAGGACATTCTCCAAGGCCTCAACGCGTGCTTCCCGACGCTCTTCCCGCTCGTGTACACGCAGCTCGAGGTGCAGTATGCGCAGCTGCAGACGCCATCGGCCGACCACAAGACGGCCAACGCCGTCATCTTGGCCGCCCTCCAAATGATGAAGGAGTTCCTTGACTGGATGCCGGTGACGACGCCCGCGTCCCCGACACCAACTTCATCGCGGTCGCGAGCCTCCTCCTGCAGTCGTCGGCGCTGCAACACAGCATCCGGATCGCGGCCGCCGAGTGCTTGGAAGTCTACTTTTCGCGTACGTTTGGGAAAGACCATTTGCCGCTCTTGGTAGCGACAACACAGGCGTGCTGGTCGTCACTGGCGCAGATCTCGGTCGCCGACGTCGACGACGTCGACGACTTGAACTTGCATTTGCACTTGAACCGCGTCCTCGTGAGCTGGGGCTTGCATCAGCTCGAGCTGCTCGTGGCCGAGCTGCCAGCGTCGCACGACGTACTATTGCCGTTTGTCGAGCTTCTCCTGCGCCTCTTTCAGCACCCGTCGCTCACGGTCACGGAGGCTCAAGTCATCGTGTGGCTCAACCTCCTCAAGCAAAAGAAGGTCGTGAGTAGCCTCTTGGTGCCCCACAACGTCTTGCCAGCGCTCTGGCGCACCTCGATGGACAAGTACTTTAAGCTGCACTCGCCCGACCGCGACGACGCCGACGCCGTGAGCGCGCTCGAGTTTGAAGACAATGACGCGTACCTGGCCTTCTTTAGCAACTTTCGCGGGCGCCTCTACGGTATTCTGCGGCTCCTTTTGCAATTGCAGCCCGGCGTCGGCTTGCAGCTGCTCTACGAGCGGCTGCAGTACGTCTTGTCGACGCATGCGCGTGGCTCGGACGGGCTCGACGAGCGTGGGCACTGCACCGACAGCAGCACCGCGCATCTGTACCACGAAGGTCTCGTCGCACTCATCGACTGCATCATGAAGTCGCTCCCCGAGGCGGCCCTCAACGATGCGAGCTGCTTGGCGACACTGAGCGCGACGGTCGAGGCGCTGTTGGCGTACGAGACGCCAGACCCGTGGCTGCTCTTCCGCCACTGCCTCGGTCTCTCGCTCTTCGCCAAGTACTACATGCGTGCGCCGGGCTTGTACCCGCGCGTGTTTGAGCGGCTCTTTGGCCTCATTGTGTTTGCACAGCCGGGCGCGACGACCATGAACGTCCGTCGACGGGCGCTGGCGTCCTTGATCTCCATCTGCCACGCGTCGCCGTCTCCATCTGCCACGCGTCGCCGTCGCACGTCCTGCCTTTCCTGCCCATTCTCTGCAACCAGGTATGTTGTTTTGTCTTTCGAGCTTGATTCTTATCTTTCGTGATGCGAACGTTCGGTTGTTGATGCCGGTATTTTAGGTCATTGGCCTCTTCCCCGTCGTGCTCGACAGTGAAAGCGTCCTGCTCTACGAGATGCTCGTCCTGGTCTCCAACTCGCTGCCGACGGCCGACGAGCGCACGTCGTTCATTGGCCAAATCGCTGCCGAGCCGTTGGCGTCCTGGACGTCCCCGGCCATGACGGCGCTCGTAGCGTCACCGTCGTCGCTGGTCATGGCCATGGCGGCCAAGGACGACGCGCTTGTCTTTGGCTTGGTCAAAGTGCTCACGACGTTGTATGGGATTGCCCGCCGTATCGTCTTTAATGATGACGTGCACCCGTTCACGAGCGTCTGGCCCGTCTTGCTGCCCAACTTGCTCGCTCTCTTGCGGACGCTGCAGACGCTGCCCGTCGAGCAGCATGCACTCTTTGCATCGCACGACACCTCGGACGTCCGCGGCGTGCTCTGCATGTCCCAAGAAGAGGTCGTCCAGGCGCTCGTCGGGAAAGAGCAAGTGCCGGTCCTCCAGCCCGACCTCCTCAAGTATGCGCGCTGGGCCAAGAACGTGCGCGACATTAGCTACCACCTCCTCGGGTGCGCGCTCTCGCTGCCCAGCTTTTACACGCTCGTCGACCTTCCGTCGCTCGCCAACATGCTCGACCAGGCCGTGCTCGTGCACATGGAGACGATGGAGCACCGGCATTGGAAGTCGTTTCTCGCGAGTGTGTGGCTGCCGTTTGTCAAGGGCTGTCCCGAGACGCACCTCGGTCCGCTCCTCGAGTCGCGGCTCCAGCGCGTCTTAATCCACCTCTCGTCGCGGCTCGCGCCGGTCTGGGCCGGGTCGCCGTCGCCGGCGCTGCATCTACCCATGCTCATCGGCCTCGACATGCAAGCCACGACGATCGATACGGTCCAAAACGCAGTCGTGCTCGAGGTCGTGCGCCATACCGTCGACTTGATTGAAGCGCTCGTGGATGCCAAGACCGTCGTTGATATCGACTCGGACCACCCCAAGCACATCATGATGGAGAAGGACCGGGTCCGACGCGACTTTGTCTTGGCGTCCCCGGGCCTCACGCACGCGCTCACGTCACTTCTGCTCAGCGTGCTCATGTGGCGCGACACGCTGAGTGCGCGGCGCAGTGCAATCTTGCTAGACCGCCTCGTGAGTCTTTTGTTTGGCCGCCTCGACCTCGGCGTTCTTCTCGGAAAGGACGTGTTTACGGCGGCGCTCACATCTCTCCTGTCGCACTTTTACGACGTGGACGACGGCCTCAAATGGGAGCTCGTCAACTTGCTGCGCAACATCTACTGCCGCTTGACGCTCGGTCTCCTCCCGGTCGACGAGTGCAAGGGCATCGACCCGCTCAACCAACCCCGGAAACGCGACGTAGACGTCAACCCGTGGCCGCGCCAGATCCTCCTCGGCCTCGCCACCGTCGAGACGGGCCATGTGGTCGAGCTCGAGGCAGCGCTGCGGCAATTCCCGAGCATGAAGACGCAGAAGAACCTCATGAAAGAGTTCCTCGAGACGCCGTTCCTGGCGTACCGCGACGCGCCGCATACGTTCAAGGCCATTGACGACCTTCCGGAGGCGCTGATCTTGCCGACCAAGGCCAAGGAAGCGCCCGACCAGCACGACGAGGGCGTGAGCCTCCTCTTCCAGCGTTGATCCGCGTATTTAACTCTGCCGTAATTCAACGCACCACCGATGATCAGTGTACACAGCAGCGCAGGAGGCGTCGAACAATGAGCGGGCCGGCCGATGTCGGAGGCGAGTGCTTGCGGAGACGAGAGCGTCGCATCGCTTGCTGACATGGCAGCTTTTAGGCGTATGGCCGGCGAGTGCGGCTAGTCGCATGGAGGCTACCAGGACACCCGAGCCTCGGCGTCTGGACGTATCTGCTGCGTTGCATAATATGCGCGACGAGGATCGTCGCCGCTCGCGGTCGCCCAGAGCGCGCTGCACTAGCGCAGGCATGGGCATGGCCATGCTGGAGCACAAAGGAAGCGGTCATGAAGCCCTCCGTGTCCGAATCGCATGGCATGGTCGAGCCCATGACGTGGCTGGCGGTCGGCCTCTCCCCGTATTATGCGGCGGCGGTAGCGTGACCGCGAAAAAGGCCGACCGGTGTCGAACATGGGCGTGGATTTCAAAATAATCCCACGGTTTGCAACGTCGGCTTGTTTTTAATATGGCGTGTTTGTATGTGGCGTGGTGGCGAGGAATAAAAAGAGTTCAAAAAGGCATCGCGTATTTTTTTGCTACCGCGTAGGGCTGGGGTATCCGGATACGAAAGAACTGGCGTTCAGTATGCTACTGGGAGTGACTGGGCGTTAGTAGGGCGTGTTTTTTTGTGTTTTGAGCCGGCTGATTTCAAAATAGACTTGGGTTGAGTATACAAGATGGGTGGTCCGGCTGTGTATGGAGGGAATTAGTTTCCGATTTGCTCCCAAATAGACAACGACGATGAACAGCCGTGAAGACCTCAAGACGACGCCCGTCGACCCGCGCTTCCCGACGCAGAACCAGACGCAGCACTGCTGGTATGCATCGATCGACCTACGGACGAGAGCTCATGAACGATGATGGTGTGTAGGACCCGCTACAACGAGTGGGCGCTCTGCCTGAAGAAGAACGACGACGACGAGGATGCTTGCAAGCAGACGCGCCAGTACGCCAAGGCCATCTGCCCCGGCTCGTGGATGGAGAAGTGGGACACGGAACGCGACGATGGCAACTTCTCGGGTGTCCAAAAATAAATATACTAGCCACAACGTGATACCTGACGACGGTCAGTAAGTGAAATGAAGAAACTCATTGCCTCGGTTGCTCTCGTCGCGTCCGTGCAGCCGCGACAGGGCTGCAGCTTTCATGCCAGCGAATTGCCGTTGGCCTCAACGGCGACTTGAAGCTGAGATTATACCCTGTCGACGCTGGCGCGACCTTCCTGACTTGCCCGCCGCAAAGATACGACGGTCGGGCGAGTGGCATGTGTCGAGAAATGATCGCTTGCGACGCCTAAACCACAAGCTTGTCCATGCAGCTCTGGGGACACGCGAGCTTGAGTCGCCTTGTCGCGTGGTGCAGATCTTGCCCAAGGGTCGGTCCTGTAAAGATCACTGCGGTAGAGTACAGGGCCGGTTTCTTCGGTTCAAATGCTACAATTGTAGTTCTGGAGGGCTGACATCCTCGTGCTGTGCGCGCAAAAGGATGTCGATTCTGAGCATCTCCCGGAGCGTCAGAGAGTTTACCTCAATGGCGGTTTGAACAGAGCAGATCCTCAAGTTGAGTTTCAGCTTCAGTCCAAAACCCGTCACACTGGTTTTCCTTACCGACATACAAACCGAGTAGCCCAAACTCAAGACTCAAAATGCACATTTTGGCGACTTGCTTTGGCGAACCATCGCGCCGCCTTGATGTTCCGATCGACCAGCCACGTCGCTCTCATGGTGTTCCGACCGACCAGCCACATCGTTCTCATGACCATTAATACATCAAGCACCTCGACACAGCCACATCGAGCGAATGCCTGATGCCCAGACTGAGATCAACAAAGCGAAGATTCACATTCAGATTCATTTCATACACGTCTACCACTGTTCACAACCCATGGACCTACTGAAAGGTCGCGTCGCACACGCGCTTGATGAGGTCGTCGTCGGCGGCCTGGGGCATCGTGACGGTGAGGAGCGGGTCGACCTCCATCTCGCGCGCGATCGCAAAGCACGCATTGTCGTTGCGGCCCCACGCGCGGCGCGAGACGCCGTTGTTGACGTCCCAGCGCAGCATGCTGGCGGCCTTGCGCTCAGCGGCCTGCGACCCATCGAGCACGTGGCCGAACCCGCCGTTCATGACCTGGCCCCAGCCGCAGCCGCCGCCGTTGTGGATCGAGACCCACGTCGCGCCGCGCGCCGCGTCGCCGATCACGTTGTGGATCGCCATGTC
>NW_012156407.1:557359-573228 GCF_000151545.1 Saprolegnia parasitica CBS 223.65
CATACAAACACCAAGCTTATTGGGCGCCACCTGCGCTGGAGAGTGGGATCGCCATCATCCACTTCAACGTGGCAATTTAAAACGACGCGCGACGTGTTTTTATACAGCACGGTTGTATTTAAATATGTCAAGATGGCATACATACAGTGTCTCTTCGACACGCTTTTTTATTCTCAAGACGCACGAAAAACACCATTGTATTATGCGCTGGAGCCCGCAATGAATTCCAATTTAGATCACGACGATGCGACCGTCGGCCGATGGCGAATATGGCGCCAGCACCAAGAATACGAACGCTGCCTTTCTACGATACAAGAATCGACTCCACGGAGCGTCCAAGCAGCAGCCGACGCACTCGCTCACGCACGTCGCTAATACGATGCCGGCGCTCATATAGGCAGAGAGAGACCGAGAGCGCGAGGTCGGCCGACGCCAAAACACCTGGCGTGACGTGTGGACCTCCTGCGCTGTTTCGGAACCGGATCTATGATGCGAATATAGACAACATGCGTTTCCGTCCTGGCTTCTTGATGCGAATACAGACGCACTCGGGTTGGCAGAGAGCGCCATCACCGCACAGACAGAATATACGCAGAAGGTGTACAGCACATGGCTGGGGAAAGATCCATCGTCGACACGGTGGCGTAGGGTCGCCACGGTCGACCGACTCGGAAGAAGGAGTGTTGTGGCTTTGTCTGCTACGTCAAAGCGGCCATTGCAGCGGCGACACAGGCAAAGACAACCGTGCGCACCGACCATCCAGCACCAATCGTTGCAGAAGACCATGGGTCTAGAGTAACAACAAAAAGCAATGTTTTGCAAGCAACGCATGATGCCAGACGTCTGCATCGAATCCATCGTGTCAACGTGGTGTCCAGTGGTATTCATGCAGCGTACTAATAGGCCATGTAGTATGGGCTAGAAGCGCAGAGCTTGACCACTGCAGGCGCCGAAGGCTTATTGCCAGCCTCTGCGGTATGTTGGGCACTTGTAGGCAGGAGCAGTATGTGGCCCGGTGGCGCATGACGTGCGCAGTCGTACCGTTCTCGCGCCGCTCGGCTTTGTCAAGAAGCTGCATCGATACCTCTGGTTGTGCTACATACCGACAAACGGCAATCTAGGGAGAGGCATCCGAGCCAGTGCGATGGAGAAACATCAACAATGCTTTTACCATTTCCACATCCTTTCCCATGTAAAACCATGTCAACGCGTTGCTCATTTACGAAATTCTCGGGTCGAGCGCCGTAGTCCGAGTCCAAGGACAATTGTCGTGGCCGTCCTTGGACCAGGTCGCAGGGAGATGCCGTGAGGTTACTGCGGCCGATTCGGCTGCTCGCCTCGGCCCGAGGTGCCATCTTATCGTTTGTGACTAGGTGTAGAGTGATCCAGGTGAAGGCAAGCAGCGCATCTCCCGCCCTTCATGACTGCCGTGTCGCCAGTATTGTCATATCGATATGAGCTCTGCGTTGCATTCAAGGGCTACCTGTATGAGCACACAACACACTTTGCAGCAGCGCCGCCATCACGTTTCATTGTCGGCAGCAAAGCCGCTGCATCCTAACCGCCTAGACTATCAGGGACGATCAGCAGCAAAGCCGTCTTTGGCTTTTCTAGTCCGATTTATATCGCCAACGTCGCACGCTACGAGCGCTGCGCCACGTAGCTGCCACCGCTGGCGCCACCGGGCCGCCTGCAAGTGCCCAACATACCGCAGAGGCCTTCAGCGCCTGCAGTGGTCAAGCCCTGCGCTTCTAGCCCATACTACATGGCCTAGTACGCTGCATCAACACTGGACATCACGTTGACACGATGGATTCAATGCGGATGACTGGCACCATGCGTTGCTTGCAAAACAATGATTTTTGTTGTTACTCTAGACCCTTGGTCTCCTGCAACGATTGGTGCTGGATGGGCGGTGCGCACGGTTGTCTTCGCCTGTGTCGCCGCTGCAATGGCCGCTTTGACGTAGCAGACAAAGCCACAACACTCCTTCTTCCGAGTCGGTCGACCGTGGCGACCCTACGCCACCGTGTCGACGATGGATCTTTCTCCAGCCATGTGCTGTACACCTTCTGCGTATATTATGTCTGTGCGGTGATGGCGCTCTCTGCCAACCCGAGTGCGTCTGTATTCGCATCAAGAAGCCAGGACGGAAACGCATGTTGTCGATATTCGCATCATAGATCCGGTTCCGAAACAGCGCCGGAGGTCCACACGTCACGCCAGGTGTTTTGGCGTCGGCCGACCTCGCGCTCTCGGTCTCTCTCTGCCTATATGAGCGCCGGCATCGTATTAGCGACGTGCGTGAGCGAGTGCGTCGGCTGCTGCTTGGACGCTCGTGGAGTCGATTCTTGTATCGTAGAAAGGGCGTTCGTATTATTGGCGCTGGCGCCATATTCGCCATCGGCCGACGGTCGCATCGTCGTGATCTAAATTGGAATTCATTGCGGGCTCCAGCGCATAATACAATGGTGTTTTTCGTGCTTCTTGAGAATAAAAAAGCGTGTCAAGAGACACTGCATGTATGCCACCTTTGCATATTTAAATACAACCGTGCTGTATAAAAACAAGTCGCGCGTCGTTTTAAATTGCCACGTTGAAGTGGATGATGGCGATCCCACTCTCCAGCGCAGGTGGCGCCCAATAAGCTTGGTGTTTGTATGCCCGGTGCTATTTTGGGGACATGGCGTTGGCCATCAAGATCATTTTCGAATTTGCCTCGACCAGAGCAGCATGACCAACCCGACCGTCCTCCAGGTGCTCACGCGCGGCCTCGGGCAGACGCTGCCGGCGCACCCGGGCAAGGACATGACCGTGCCGCAGGCGCCCGTGCGCACGCCCAACCTCACGGAGCGCGAGACGCGCCTCGCCATCAAGAACGCGCTGCGGTACTTTCCGTCGTCGTGGCACGCGACGCTCGCGCCCGAGTTTGCGCAGGAGCTCAAGGACGAGGGCCACATCTACATGTACCGCTTCCGGCCCACCGAGTACGAGATGAAGGGGTACCCGGTCGATTGGTACCCGGCCAAGACGACATCCGCCAAGGCCATCATGATGATGATCATGAACAACTTGGACAAGGCGATCGCGCAGTTCCCCGCGCACCTCATCACGTACGGCGGCAACGGCAGCGTCTTCTCCAACTGGGCGCAGTACCTCCTCGTCATGAAGTACCTCTCGGAGATGACGGAGGACCAGACGCTCGTGCTCTACTCGGGCCACCCCGCGGGTCTCTTCCCGTCGTCGCCGGACGCGCCGCGCATGATTGTGACCAACGGCATGATGATCCCCAACTACAGCACGCGCGAGATGTACGACAAGCTCTACGCGATGGGCAACACGCAGTATGGCCAGATGACGGCCGGCAGCTACTGCTACATTGGCCCGCAGGGCATTGTGCATGGCACGACCATCACGGTCATGAACGCGGCGCGCAAGTACCTCGGGAAGGAGAGCATGAAGGGCGTCGTGTACGTCTCGTCGGGTCTCGGCGGCATGTCGGGCGCGCAGCCCAAGGCCGGTGTCATTGCCGGCATGATCTCGGTCACGGCCGAGGTCGACTATGCGGCCATCGAGAAGCGCCACGCGCAGGGCTGGGTCAACGAGATCGCGACGACCTTGCCGCAGTGCCTCGACATGATCCGGTCCGCGCGCAAGGACCAGCGCGTCGTCTCGATCGCGTACCACGGCAACGTCGTGGACCTCTGGGAGGCGCTCGCGGACGCGGCGGACGCGGGCGAGCACCTCGTGGACCTCGGCTCGGACCAGACGTCGTTGCACAACCCGTACAACGGCGGGTACTACCCGTCCAGCTCTCGTTCGACGACGCGCTCAAGATGATGGCGTCGGACCCGGCGCATTTCAAGGAGCTCGTGCAGTCGTCGCTGCTTCGCCACGTGGGCGCGATCAACCGACTCACGGCCAAAGGCATGTACTTTTGGGACTATGGCAACTCGTTCTTGCTCGAGGCGAGCCGCGCCGGCGCCGACATTTACAAGTCGGACGACTTGGAAGACGGCTTCAAGTACCCGTCGTACGTGCAGGACATTATGGGCGACATCTTCTCGCTCGGCTTTGGTCCGTTCCGCTGGGTGTGCACGTCGGGCTTGGAGGCCGACTTGCTCAAGACGGACGCGATCGCCGGTCGCATCCTCAAGGAGTACCTCGCGACCGCGCCGCCGCTTGTGGCCGCGCAGCTCCGCGACAACATTCGCTGGATCGAGGCCGCGGACGAAAACAAGATGGTCGTCGGCACGCAAGCCCGCATTCTGTACGCTGACCGCCACGCGCGCGCCAGCATTGCGATCGCGCTCAACCAAGCGATCGCGTCCGGGGAGCTCTCGGCGCCCGTCGTGCTCTCGCGCGACCACCACGACGTCTCGGGTACCGACTCGCCGTTCCGCGAGACGTCCAATGTCACGGACGGCTCGATGTTCTGCGCCGACATGGCGATCCACAACGTGATTGGCGACGCGGCGCGCGGCGCGACGTGGGTCTCGATCCACAACGGCGGCGGCTGCGGCTGGGGCCAGGTCATGAACGGCGGGTTCGGCCACGTGCTCGATGGGTCGCAGGCCGCGGAGCGCAAGGCCGCGAGCATGCTGCGCTGGGACGTCAACAACGGCGTCTCGCGCCGCGCGTGGGGCCGCAATGACAACGCGTGCTTTGCGATCGCACGCGAGATGGAGGTCGACCCGCTCCTCACCGTCACGATGCCCCAGGCCGCCGACGACGACCTTATCAAGCGCGTGTGCGACGCGACCTTTCAGTAGGTCCATGGGACCGACGATGGGTCTTGACTGGAGACTGAGTCTGGTCGCCGAAGAATGGACAAGTGGTTAGTAGAAAAGTGTAGTTGAATGGATTTTGGATTGAACGAGAGGCGTTTGCTCCAAAGCTCGCCATGCTGCAGGCGGGACCAGTGCGCTACAGTCTCTTGGAGGACGCGTTGCTACCGACTGGAATATATGTCAGATGAGAGATGCACGATCGGCCTAGTAAAGGACGCGTCGTAGATCAAAGTATGCCGGGTTACGTCAGACTACGGTGGACATCTCAATGAAATGAAATGCGATGTATTGGAGCGGTCCACAGTCTACGTTGGAGGGCTCTCGATCACTTGTCGCCGTGGCCGACCGAGGTGGCTTGATGGCTCGGCGTCTCGAGACGCGAGGTGGTCCCTTCTCGGTGGTGAGGGATGCTTTGGCTTGTAGCGTCACTGTCGAGGGCACGAGGTTGATGGGGCGCAGCTCGGGTGTTTGGTTCTGTATTGAAATGACATGAAGCACTCGTGTCGCGCACGCACCTCTGTCAGCATGAAGCCAATAAAGTCGTTCATCCTTGACGTGTCCTCGGCCATCTACAATAGAGATGTCGTCAGGAGTCGCTCGAGGCACCGGCGTGGACGACCTGGCGTAGCAGTTGGTCGAGGTCGTCGTCGATCTACTTGGACGCGATCAGTGCCATGCTGCCCAGGAGGTGTGCGATCGACCTCGGTTGTGTGGGTGGATGTGTTCTTCATGCTCGGCTCAATAATGCTCGACTGCAGGTGCCCCTTCTTGCCCCATGGCCAGAGCTACTCCGACTGCCGCTACTGCATTCCGTGAATCGATGGCGAGCGTTCTTCCGTCCTGAGAACGACGACGTGCACCTATCGCCTCGGCCCACAACTTCAAGTTGGGTTCGTCGTCTTTCCGATATAGGGGTCGTTTCGTGCTCTACGCTGGCGCAAAGCAGGTCGTCGTAGCACCCCATTATCTCAATTCAATGCCCAGTTCCATGCATATTTAGGCGTGAGAGCACCACCAAAAAGAACAACGGGCGTTGGGATGCACCGGCAGGTCGACTATGGCAGCGTCGAGTACTGGGACGCGCGGTACATCAGCAGGCAATCGGACGTCGCGGGATGTCTACTTCCCGTACGGCGTCATCCAGAAAGGCCTCGAGCCGTTCTTCAAACCGTCCAAGGCCGAGCGCATCTTGATCCTGGGCTGCGGCACGAGCTCGATGGGCCACGACATGCTCGCCGCGGGCTTCCATGACATCACGTGCATGGACTTTTCGCCCGCGGCCATTCGCATCGTGACGCAGCGCCAGGCGCCGCCCATGGACGGCCGGCCTGCGCCCAAGTGTACGTGGCCAATCGTATCCAAGTAAGCACTGCTTTCGCCTGTCGTAGACGTGCTCATGGACGCGCGCGACATGGCGGCCTTCCCGAGCGCGTCGTTTGACGCCGTGATCGACAAGGGTATGCAGACCATGTTCAATTTGTACCATTCGAGCAATCCCTTCCCTCGTGCGATGGCCATTAGGCGTCTTGGATGCGGTCGTCTGCGGCGTTGCCAACAGCGCTGGTGCTGGCCAGATGATGGACGAAATCCACCGTGTGCTCACCGCCGACGGCGCGTGCTTTGTCTTTTCGAGTACGCTCCTCCTCATGGTCCTTTGTTCCGCTTGCCATGGCGATCTAGATGGCTCGTATGCATCCCGGGCGCCATATATCGACTGTAATGCGGCGTCATGGCAAATCAACCAGATCAGTATTGGTACGTAACTCCGACGAGCCGCGCTTCGTCGACGATGGGATGCTAGGCCAACCCGCGCACTTTTTAGCGTTATATCTGCGTAAGAAGTCGCTGGCGACGTAAGCATTAGGCCCATTTTTGCGTGATCGCAGCACCGAGCAGTCCCGCTTCCTGGAGCGTCTCGTCCATGCCCACGAGCGGCTTGGGCGGGAACCCGGCCATGAGCACATACGCCTGACCTGTCGCGCCTTCGCGGTGGAGCACAGCGTGGATGTCGCGCACGGTATGTGTCGTGTTGAAGGTCTCGCGCACACGGCCGCCGTTGGCGAGACGGATCTGGATCACTGTCGTCGGCTTTGTCGTGTCGACGGGCGCAAGCGCGGTGGGTGCATCGCTTACAATCGCAGCCGCTTCGACCTGTGCAAAGGATCATGTGCGCATGCAGAAGAGGCAATCACTCGCTATACCTTGGTGGCGCCCATGGATTGGCCTTCGCCCGCGAACGCAGCGTACTTGGGCTTAGCCGACTCTTTGTACTGCTCTGTGCGCTTGTCGACGAGCGAAATGTCGACGTGCTGGCCGCGCGAGTGCAGTGCTTCCAGCTCCCGGGGCACGACGCCCCGCTCGATCGCGGTTAGAAACTCGCGGTTGTTCTCGTCATCGCGGCGCCGGTACTCGCCATCATCGACCGTAAAGCCGTCGGCGTAAAACGTGATAACGTGCGACGGCGTCGCCGACGCGTCGCCTTGGGCGCCTTGCTGCTGGGCGCGGGAGATGATGTTGTCAATGCTCGGAGGGCCGCCCGTGGGGTTGCCATAGACGCTCAGCCCGCTGCCACCGCCCGTCGAGTTGGTGCCACCAGTGTAGTACGACTGCTTCTCTTCGTCGCTGTCGCTGTCATCGTTGGCGGCGCGGTTGCGCAGGTTGCCAAAGCCAAAGACGTTCATGCTTCTCCGTCGCAAGCTCGAAACTAAAATCCACGCCTGTCGACTATCCGGATAACCTGCGGTGGCGAGACCGACTAAGCGACTAACACTGTAAACAACAAATACTACGCTGCACGACACGGACTACTATTACCGTGTAGTAGTCCATGCACAAAGGTACCTACTATTAATCAATCGGTACTGTGGATGAGCATAGTAGAGGAGCTGGCAGTATGCTTGCGCTTTGAGCGCAAGCAGTCACAACGTCATTTACATTTGTTAGTCGAAACGTGATTAATCTCGATTTCAGCCAATGGCATCGCCGCATCCAATGGCATTCTATTACTTTGAAATTGTAAGCATGAATGCTAAAAAGGCACCAATCGGACGCGGGCTTCTAGAATCTCGTCAATTTATTTCATACAGGAATACTACTCTTTGTATTGATAAAAGAGTAAATGCATTAAAAGATTTCCAGAAAATACAATCTTGGCCCGACGGACACGGCAACAACAACACAATGGGCCGCGCTGCGATCCGCTTGGCCTCGCCGCAGGAGCACGCCGATATCGAGCTGCTGCTGCATGCGCTCGGCTCTGCTCAATGTAAGCTCTCTACGGAGCCCACCCATATTGGCCAGAAGCATGTCTTTGTCGCGGAAACCTCGGGTCCCATCGGCGTTCTCGTGCTTCTACGAGACCAAGACGTGGCGGTGATTGATGCACTCGCTGTCGATCCCATCCACCGCAGCCAAGGTGCTTCATCTTTATTTGCACGTCTATATGTCGATGTGGATCTCGTAGGTACAGGGTCGGACCTTGTGCGCGCTGCTGAGCGCTTCCTCGTATCGGAGGCAAAGGAAACCAGTCGGTACCTCGCACTCTCGTGCGTCCCGTCCGACGCCGCTGAGCGGTTCGCGCAGCGCTTGGGCTTTGCCGAATACAGCGGCGAATTTGATGCAGTAACAGGCGCGCGCCTCGTCGTGTACCGGGTACTACACTCTCGCTCCGGAAGCCGCGCTATTACAAGTGGCCTTAGAAACCCGTTGGCGACCACCATGCCCCAGACGCCTCCATGGGTGATGATGTCATGGGCGCCTTCCTTGCCCAAGTGGATGGGTCGGAGGACCCTTCTCTGGCGGCATCCGCAAAGACTCCGCTCTTCGCGTCCATCCTCTCGACCGTGCGACGCATGTCGACCTCATTGATCGACCACGATGTATCTTGTAGATGCGCTTGGATACGCTGGAGGCGCTCGCGACGGACTTGGGCAGCACTGCTTGCATCGAGATGCTAACTGACGACGGCGATGACGATCGCGAGACGCCCGAGAGCCTCGACTCGCTCGTACGCCTGCTCATGACGCAGCTGCGCGATCCGAGCCACGCAGAGCTTGTCACGTCATTTCGACCAAGTCCAGAGTCATCGGAGGAAAAGGAGTAGCCATACCGGCTGCACCCAAGAGAATTGCTTAACGACAGATTCCTCTCGTGCACCTGTGACCTGTGGAAGCCGCGCGGCTAATGCGGTGCATCTTGGAAAGGCCCGTGACATACTATATGACGCGTGCGACCATATCCTGCTCGCGTCAAAGCAAGCGTTCTCGGTTCCTCGCTGGTCAAGGAACTGAAGGTGGTGGTGCTATCGTAATCTCGCCGGGAAGCACCTCGAATGACGCTTGAAGTTGGCAGTTGGGTCCTTCCTACTCTCACGGGACAGAAAGACCATCGTCCGCTTCTCTCGCACGCTCAAGGTACGGGTAATAGATATCCAAGGAAAGGCCAAACAACCGTCCATACAAAAGAGAGTCTAATTCGGTAGAGAAGTAGCAGCTAGGCAAGGAGGCAAGGAGCTAGACAAGGAGGCTACAGTTCGAATGGATCGGCCAGACGAGGCGCACCAGCTACACTTGGTGTGACAACCACCCCAACTTCAACGGGTCCTTGCGACTTGAACTTGGGCGGCGTGTGCACTTCGAACTTCGAAACTGCCACGGAACCAGCTGGAATTCCGTGGATTTTCGGCACGGCGCACGGTCGCCTTTTGCCCTTTGGGAAGGAAGAGCGCGGGAAGGGGCTGACCAAGGGATGGGGAGCTGACCACGGGTACATGCGTACTGGCACGACGGGGTGACAGAAATAGCAGGATATATTCGCAATGGTGTTGTGTGTCAGTTTGTTAAATAAGAAAACGCGACCGACCTTATAAAAAGTGCTGCATGACCGCGCGCAGGCCATACATGAGGCCGGCTTGTTTGCGGGCCTCGGCCGTGAGCAGCGTCACGTGACACTTTTCCGACGCCGTCAGCGTGTGGTTGAAGTGTTCAATGTCCTTGGCCGTCACGCGCCACGGCGTGCACGCGACCTTCTTGACAAACTGCTTGGTCGGGCGGTTGAGGAAGATGTTGACGTTCTTGTAGTCGTAGTCGTCGTGGCAAATGCCGTAAATGCGGTGCACGTAGTACCAGATCGCATGGCGGAACGGCGTCGTGTCCATGCCCTCCACGTCTTGGTTGCTCTTGGTGGCCGTGGCATGGGCCCCGTACGAGTGGTACGTCATCTTGAGCGTGAGCTTGAAGAGGTCTTCCAGAATGTGGCCCTACACTCAATTCAGAGAATGCGCATGTGTTGAGGAGGACGTACGCCTTGGCCGGGAAAGTACCGACTCACGAGCGAGAAGCAGTGCTCGTCCCACGAAAAGTCTTCCGTGTGCAACACGTTGTACTCGCGCGACCGCACGTCAAAGTCGACGTACTCGACAAACGTCTCGCTGCAGTAGCGCCACAGCTCGCCTTTCAGATGCGCCGTCGACGACAAGCCGCGCAGACGACCGCTTGCTACACCATACTCTCCGTCAGAGTGGCATGCACAAGACACAGAGGTACGTACGCGGCAGGGCCGCCACTTCAAAAGGCACTTCCTCCTCCTCCTCTTCGTCAATGTCCTCGTCGTCGTCGTCCTTCTCGGTGGACGTCGCGTCGCCTTCGGGCGCGTCTTCGTCGTCGCTTTGCGTAAATTCGGCGTCCTTGGCCAGTCGCTGCCGCAAGAGCTCTTCCTCCAGCTCCATGCGCGCCACGTCGTAGCCGGGGCTGGCCCCGAGCTCGCTGCCGCACTCGCTCATCTTGCCAATGCTGCTTCGGCGGTTGATCGCACCAATGTACGTGTCGGGGTTGGACGTGCTCGAGAGGACCGCGAGGTCTTCTTCGTCGACGACGCCAAGGCCGAGCGTGATGCTGCACATCGAGTGGTACATGCACATGACGATGATCGCGTGCACGAGCTCCGAGATGGACCACGACGACCCGTCGCTGTCGGATGCCAGCTACAAGATGTGGATCGTTAGGTACGCAGGAGTCGCGGCGTCACGTACTAGGTCGGCGATGTCATCGCTCGTAATGAGCCACGGCTGGTGCGCCAGCAGCGCGTTGAGGCTGTGGAGGCGCGCGAGCTTGGCCGGCACAAAGTCGAGGCCGTCGAGCCAGGACGGGTCGCCGCCATTCACGAGAAAATAGTGTTGGTGGATCATCGAGACGTAGTGACACCGGTACTCGGCCGCGGCCATGAGCGCAATGTAGTTGCGCCACTCGAGCGGGAGCGGGCCATCTACAGACGCAGATGAGCACATTTGCATCTTCGTCGTATCGCACCGTTGAGCATGATGGACGTGATCGACGACCGAAAGAGCTGCAGGTACGGCTTGTGCCACGCCAGCATGCGCGTCAAGTGCGAGACGCGGCCGCCTTGGAGGAAGCAGCGCGTAAAGATGGCTTGGAGGTCCTCGTCGTCGTTCTTGACGATGCCAATGACCTCGGACTTTTGGAAAAACGACGACACATCCGAGTCTTCGTCCGTGGGCTCGGCGCCGTTCGCTGGCGCGCACTTGGGCGTAAACGTGAGGCCGCGCTCAGTCGCTATATCGGCGAGCAGCGCCCGGCAGCCGGTGCGAATGTCGGCGAGAGGCGCTTCGCGGGCCAACCGCCACATGCTGGGCAAGTGCGCCTCCAAGACCGACGGCTCCATGGCCATGGCTTCTTCGCGGAGCTGGTCCATAGTGCTCGCGCGCTGGCGCGGGTCGGCGCTAAGGAGGCGCCGAAAGAACCACTCCTTCTTGACCGCAAAGTGGCTGTCGCTCCTCGCGGCGCTCAGCATGTCTCGACGCGCTCAAAATCCAAAATGACCGTGCTGGCGTGCGGGCCGGTGTCTTGACTTGGGTTTTGTATGTAGCAGCACGGTTGTATGCAAACGACCGAATCCCGTGGCAACTTCGAGTTCTGGAACTTCGAACGTGCCGAAAATAAGCCTCGGCGCCGCGCGCCAGTGAAATTTCTGGCTTTGCCGTGTCTATACAAAATCGCCTGTCGTGTGTCACGGATGCAGTTCTGGAGCCTTTTACCACGCATACAGAGGCCAGGTGTCGAGCAGGATGCCTGTAGGAAGCTCCGCAACACGTGGCATCTCCATGTGGGCGAGGCGCCAATCACAGGCGTCTCGCGTCCACAAGTAAAAGCTGTGGCGGTGGGCCGTACTAGATAAGAATCTCGTCCGTCGCTCAACCGAGTCCTCGGCCAAGGTGTCGCCCTTGCAAAGACGTTGGTCGCCTGTCGCTGGACGTCTTGCATGCATACAGTGTACGAGCGACTGCCTATTGGATAGCGTTCCTCGCCAACGACAGGTGCCATACGTGGCAGCACCTCCGTCCGCGGCCACAGGTGGTGGCGCCACCTGGCCGTTCCAATGACTTGGACATTGTATGGTATACAATGTCGAGTATAGTCGATCCAAAAGATACGAACGACAGCGACTGTACGAAGAAGATGCGGTTGGCTACAAAGACGCAGATGCACCTTCGGCCGTCCTTCTCGTTCGAGCCGTCAGTGGTGGTGCCGGTGGACGCGAGCAGCCTTGTGGCCGAGAACGATGTGCCGGCCAAGTACCACCGCGCGCTCTCGGTCGTCTCGGCCATCTTCAACAAGTATTACAACGGGTCGCACCGCGCCGTGGACGTTGATGTGGCCCGGCGCCTCGTGGCCCACGAAGATGTGCTCTTCAGTATCCAGTGCCACATCGAACAAGTCGACTGCATGGATATTAATGGCAGTACTCTAACGCCTGGCGTACTACTAGGGCCCGGCTGCGATTCATCGCGAAAAGAAGACGTCCGAGGTGCGCGACATCACAGCCCAAGGTACTCGCGTCGTCGTGCGGGCGGCGGAGATTCATGTGTGCTTGTTTCTGTAGCCCACCATTCGACGCCGTGGTTTGCACTCTGTGGCGGGTACCTCAACGGCCCCGGCTCTGTCATGTATGAATCGGATCTCAATGACTGGGTGAACCTTGTGATGACTGAGTTTGCTGTTTTGTTTTAGGCGGGAGTGGGACAAGCTCGGCGAGATGGCGCCGGAAGCAGCGATGAACGAGTATGTTGTTCTCGTGGATCGGCTCTTGCCAGGCTGGGACGATCAGTCCGAGTTCCCGGTCGCACGCCAGGTGGGTGCTTGGAAAGAAACGAGCGGTGCCTGATCATGCCGTAGGACCGGTTCTGGCAAGACGACGCCGTGCGCTCGGCGTGCTCCGTGTGCGAGGCGCCCTTCACGGTGCACAACCGACGCCACCACGTATGCACCAACTTGGTCGATTTGTATCATCGTTGCCGTAGTGTCGCATGTGCTTTGACATTTTTTGCCATCTCTGCACGGCGTCCCAGGTCGAGCTGCTGCTCTCGCGAG
Organism: Saprolegnia parasitica CBS 223.65; assembly: GCF_000151545.1. NCBI lineage: Eukaryota > Oomycota > Saprolegniomycetes > Saprolegniales > Saprolegniaceae > Saprolegnia > Saprolegnia parasitica. The sequence continues at coordinate 570,534 of NW_012156407.1, forward strand.
GTGCGCCGCCGCGCAAGTACCGTGTCTGTGGCGCGTGCAAGGCCAGCATCGACAATGACAAGGGCAAGCCACATCATCTGGATGTGGACGGGCATCGGATGTTGATGCTGCTGTGTAGGGCTCGCCGAAGTACGCCGGCTGGTGACGGAGAACCGGCGCATCAAAGATGCGATCCAGGCGCTCGCCAAGACCACAGAAACGCAGGTCGCGGCACAAGCGGCTGTCGTCGCCAAGCTGCGCGCGGAAGCCACCCACCTCGGTGCTTACTTTGTGCATTCGACGCGGCGACAACTCATTGTGACAGGCTGTGACGTGGCAAAGCTCGAGGCAATCACGGCCGCCAAGCTCGGCGCATCACCGTCGCGCACGATGGAAGAGGTCAAGACGCCGCCGGCGCACAAGTTCAAGGTCCGAACTCCGTTTGGTGCTACATGTTGACGTGTGGTGTAGCCAAGCGAGTCGGTCGAGGCATGTGCCCAGCTGCGCCTCGCCCACCGCCAGCTTGGAATGTGCTTGAAAGTGGCCGAGGTCCGATCCAAGAAAGCACTCGAGTCGCTGCACATTGCCATGGTCGTCTACGAAGAGGTATACTTCACGCTTCTTGCGTGTCCAAGACCGTGTCGTAGGCGATCCGCCACAAGAAGATTCGGTGGCACCCGGTCGCGGCGGGCGCGCTCCCGTACTTGAGCGTCTTTGACCTTGCCATGCTGAGCCAAGTGCGCATCACCGCCCCGTCGCTTTCGACTTAGCGTTCTTGTAGACGTGCAAGACGCTGCACGCGTACATTGCCAAGCACGATTTGCAGCGAAAAGCCATTGCGCAGCAGGCCTTTCCCGCATGTTTTCGGTAGACTGGAGCTTGCACATTCCTTGAATTCGCCTTGTGGATAGCCCGCAAATGTGGCTTTCGCGCCTCTGCAGCGACAGCGACACCAACAAGTTCATTTGCGACCTGGCCGAAGCACTCACGTCCGCGCTCAGCCTCGAGTACGACTCGGACCAAGCCGTGCAGTGGTACTCGATCATGCCCAAGTCGTCGCCGATATGGTCGGAAGCGTACGGTGTACGTGTCATTTCTTGTACATAGTTTTCCAAATGGATACGAATGCACTGGGTGTAGCTCATTCTCGAACGCTGCGGCGCGATCGGGAATCTCGAACACGACAAGCAGATTGTGGCGGACGTCGGGCGCACGTTTGGCCGCTCGGCCGTGCGCAAGACCAAGCGCCGCGAGCGGGTAACGACATCCCTTGAGATCGTCGGTCTTAATGTCCAAGGTGCCATCGGCGTAGGAAGCCGACCCGTACGAAGGGTTGGACCGCGAGCCAAAGAAAGACTCGCTCATCAACGTGCTTCGCGCGTTTACAAGCACCAATGCGACGGTGGGCTACTGCCAGGGCATGGTACGCCGTCATGTAGTGGCTGCTTGGCGCGCGAAGATCTTATAGAACTTTTTGGCGGCCTTTATGCTCGCCAACGTCGAGTGGAACGAAGCGCAGGCCTTTTGGCTCCTTGCGGCCATGGCGGTCTCGCCCACGTACGAGATCATGGACATGTACAAGCCGGGCGTCCCGCTGCTCAATTTGCGCTTCTTCCAGGTCCGTATGGCGTCGAAATAATGCGCTAAGTAAGCGGTGTGTGCAGCTCCATATGCTCGTCAAACAGTGGTTGCCGGCCGTCCACGCGCACTTTGAAGCACAGGATTTTCATGTGAGCATGTGTGCCTCGGGGTAGGGTTGCATCCTCTATCGACGACTCTTCGAGTGAGAACGATCTATCATGATGTAGATGGTTTATGACACTCTTTACCAACTTTGACACGCTGCCGCCGGACGCCGTCGTCCGCGTCATGGACGGCTTTGTCGTGTACGGCTGGAAAATGATCTTCCGCGTCGCGCTCGCGCTCCTCACGTACCTCGAGGTAGACGTTGCCATTGCGTCTTGTATACATGACGTACATGTAGTCGGCGATCCTCGCCGCGGACTTGGAGGCGATCGTGGATCTCTTCTACAACTTGGATGACGGCGCGGTATGCACGACACATGCCTTTGTACAAGGAGATGGCTGACGACCACGCGTAGCTCATCCTGCACCCCGAGTACCTCGTGCACGCAGCGAATAAAATCAAGGTACTCTATGGCACTTATGCGACCAAGGTCGACGATGATGACGCGTAGGTCACCAATTCCATGCTGCAGGCGCTGCAAGACGACTATGACGAGCTGTACCCGTCCAACCTTGGTGCGACGCTTTCGCCGCGCCATGAGACCGCGGGGAGCACGCCAGCGCTGCCAATGCTCAAGCTCACCTCTGCGTCGATCGACGACGTGGGCCCGGATACCATTTGCACCACGTCGTAGGTCCACCTGGATGATTCCTCTTGTGTCCTACTGAAATCAATCAATCAATCAAAAGTGTTCGCGTTGAAATCAAATTAGCAAAAACTAACTCAAAGACTTCGCATACGTAGTGCTACGCCTGAATGCGTGGGAGTTGGTACCAGCACTTGGTCGTTGGGAGTGAGCTGCGCACGGAGAGATCCATCCCGTGGTGGATCCCACTCGCCGAGGGTTAGCTCGCTCGAGGTCGTACGCAGGCTCCTGTACTGGGACCACCCGACAGAGGAGTGCAAGCCGTCGGGTGTGTTTCAAACGAAACCGTCCGAGCCCGCATCCGAATAAATCCGGATACCGAC
>NW_012156407.1:574901-577424 GCF_000151545.1 Saprolegnia parasitica CBS 223.65
CGGGATGAGGAGGCAGCAGACGAGAATCTTGTACCAATGGACTTGCTCGAACACGAGCGAGATGACGACGACCGAGACGGCGGCGAACGTGAGAAGGCCGGCAATCCAGCTCCACGTCGGAACGTGCGCGGCGTCAAAGATCTTGTCGAGGTACGCCTGGCGCTGCGCCTGCGTGAGCTCGTCGTTCTCGTCGCCCTTGGCCTCGTTTTGGACCTCGGCGATCGGCGTCTTCTTGGTGTAGACCTTGAAGAGCATGTAGCCGATCTTAATGATGCAGTACACCGCGTCAACGCAGATGATCGCGACGGCCGTGAACGTGTAGTATGCCTTGAGGCCCGAGACGTCCTTGGCCACGAACCAGTCGTTGAGCTTGTACGCCTTGAGGTACGGCGTCATGATGGCCGACGCGACGATGTTGCCGAGGAAGATCGAGTACATGACACGCAGCGGCAGCATGAGCGCAATGGCGTAGGTGCCCGGCGCCCAGTCGAACGTCCAGCCAAAGCCCGCCGCCTTCATGCCAAAGATCGGGAACGCACCAAAGCCGTCAAAGCAGAAGAGGAAGATGCTCCAGCAGTACGAGATGACACCCGCCTTGAGAAGGAGGTTCCATTGGTACTCGACGACCTCCTTGGACGTATGGAGCGTCTTGATCATGTAGGCTGTCGCGGTACCACTGGGGAAGAGGAGGCGCATGTCAATGATAAACTTGCGGCGGAGCGGGAAGGAGATGAAGAAGCCAAAGAGCGCAATGCTGGCGCACCACGCAAACGAGTGGATCCAGTTGAAGTCGATGACGTCGGTCGCGAGGTTGCCCTTGGTCTTGTTGCCGACTTGTTCGTACACGGCCTGCGTGAGCGCAAGCACACCCGAGCCAAAGCCGGCCTGGCTGGCCAGACTCATGCAGGCCACGGCGGTCGTCTGGATGACGACGTTTTCTTGGACCGAAAAAAAGCCGCGGACGACACCGATCTTGGTGAGGCCGCGCACGATCATGAAGCCACCGACACCGGCGAGCACGTTGAGGGACGGCGTGACACCGATCTTGAGACTGTAGTACATGGCGAGCACGCTGACGAAAATGCCAACGATCGCGCCGACGATGAGCGCTTTCAGCGTAATTTGCGGGTACTCGAGGCCGTTGGTGATGGCTGCAAACTCGAGCACGTGCTTGGCCTCGTCGTCTTCACCGAGAGGCGCGGCCTTGGTCTCGGGCTCGTCGTACGGCGTCGTCGCCGGCGCGTACTTGGCGTGGGAGTCTTTCGGCGAGTCCATGGATGCACGTCGTCGAAAAAGGCAAAGTGAGATTGACGGTGCGATTGATGTTGGCCGGGCTGGTTGGCCATGGCTCAACAAACGAACCCAACGGGCAGATTGGCAAGAGTGTGTGCGTTCTTGCATCAACTTCAAAAAGACACGTGCCGGCTGGTGGCATCTGAGATGGGGGTGTCGTCCAAAACCGGCCAATTCGGGTCGAAACCCGTCAGAAGACAGTAGGGGGCCCCCATTTAAAAACCCATCTGATCGGCATATGAAAACCATAGATCTGAGTTGCGCGCCGAAATGTGTAGGTGACCACCTTCTTTGCAGCAAGCTGCTATCCAAGGCGCAGAAAAAACGCGACGTTGCCTGCCATTGCCCGCGTCCGACGGGAATTGAACCCAAGAAAAGGGCCGCTTCCCCCTCTTCGTCCACCTCTGTGCGCGCGGCGATGTTGAACAAATGCCGTCGTAATCAATGGCTCAAAATTTAAAAACAGGTCCAATTCGATGCAATGTTCAAGCTCAACCCCAACACCTCTCTGTGCTCTCCATGCCTCTGGACCAAATGGCCCACATCAGCACCACCCACCACCACTAGCAGTAGCAGTAGCATCCAGCGATAGACGGCGCCCACCGATAGACAGCTGCGTACTCTATATATCTTCTTGGCGGGACAAAATTGATGTACAAGTCTTCGTGAGTCTTCGCGGCAGCATTTCTGTGTTGAATAATGTTGTCTCGCTTTGCCCGACCACGGGAACGCGATGGTCGCGTTCCATTGGCGCGGACGACCGAAATCGAAATGAGGCTTTGGACACGCGCACCCAGGCGCGCGCCCTATCCTATTGTCAAAGCTGATTCGACGTCGACATGTGCGCCGCCTCGCTCACGACAGGCGACCGCGACAAGTCCAAACAGTATCTTTCAGCTCACAAGCTTGGCCTTGCATTGCCTTACACATCAATTCTCACACAATACAATGTTAAGCAATTTATACTAAAGCGCTCTAATGGGCGTTGGCGTACGTGATGTGCATCGGGGCTTCGGCACCGGCGATCGAGACGATGATCTGCGTCAGCACCGAGAAGCCTTCGCCCGTAAGCATCCCGGCGGCGAGGACGTACTGCGCCTTCTCGAAACCCGGGCAGTCGACGGTGCGCCAGTAGCCAATGATCGCGGCCATGATCATGCCTTCCAGACCAAAGTACGCGGGCACAATCATACCAATGGCGACCGCCATCGGCACGGGGCAGTAGTTGGC
>NW_012156407.1:577524-607194 GCF_000151545.1 Saprolegnia parasitica CBS 223.65
CACCGATGAGCATGAAGTAGCCGCAGTACTTGGGAGACCCGAGAGGCCGACCGACGCCGTGATCGCGAGCGTGCGGTAGATCTCGCCGTACGGCGCCGTGATGACGTCGCCCGGGATCGTAAACGCTTGGTTCATGACGACCCACACCGTCGGGACAATGAGGCACGACATGCACGCGCCAAAGATCTGCGCGACAATCATCGACTTGGCCGACGCGCCGACGAGGTAGCCGGTCTTGAAGTCCTGCATGAGGTCGGCGGCCTGCGAGCAGCCAACAATGACCATCTGGCAGAGCAAGAGCGACGCAATGATCGAGCCGTCTTCCGACCACGAGCCGATGATGAAGAGGATGAGCTTGCCGACGGCGCTCGAGATGTTCCAATCCGTCATACCGACACCCAAAAAAGATACCGATGGCGAAGATCGGGATGAGGAGGCAGCAGACGAGAATCTTGTACCAATGCACCTCTTCAAAGACGACCGAGATGACGACGACCGAGACGGCAGCAAAGATAAGGAGGCCGCTCACCCAGAGCCACGCCGGGATGTGCACCGAGTCGAAGATCTTGTCGAGGTACGCCTGGCGCTGCGTCTCCGTGATCGAGTTGGCGCCCGACGTCTTCGGGTCCTCGGCTTCGGTCGTCTCCGGCGTCTTCTTGTTCATCCACGACTTGGCGAGGATGATACCAATGTTGACAATGCTGTAGAGCGCGTCGACGCAGATGATCGCGACGGCCGTGAACGTGTAGTAGCCCTTGAGACCCGTGACGTCCTTGGTCTCAAACCAGTCGTTGAGCTTGTACGCCTTGAGGTACGGCGTCATGATGGCCGACGCGACGATGTTGCCGAGGAAGATCGAGTACATGATGCGGAACGGCAGCATGAGCGCAATGGCGTAGGTGCCCGGCGCCCAGTCGAACGTCCAGCCAAAGCCCGCGGCCTTCATGCCAAAGATCGGGAACGAACCAAGACCGTCAAAACAGAAGAGGAAGATGCTCCAGCAGTACGAGATGACACCCGACTTGAGGAGAATGTTCCATTGGTGCTCCACCACTTCCTTGGAGGTATGGAGTGTCTTGATCATGTGCGCAGTGGCCGTGCCACTGGGGAAGAGGAGGCGCATGTCAATGATAAACTTGCGGCGGAGCGGGAAGGAGATGAAGAAGCCAAAGAGCGCAATGCTGGCGCACCACGCAAACGAGTGGATCCAGTTGAAGTCGATGACATCGGCCGCGCGGTTGCCCTTGGTGTTGTTGCCGACTTGTTCGTACACGACCTGTGTGAGCGCGAGGACACCGGAGGTAAACCCGGCCTGGCTGGCCAGACTCATGCAGGCCACGGCGGTCGTCTGGATGACGACGTTTTCTTGGACGGAAAAGAAGCCGGAGAAGATGTTGAAGCGCATCATGGCCTTGGTGAGCATGAAGCCACCGACACCGGCGAGCACGTTGAGGGACGGCGTGACACCGATCTTGAGGCCGTAGTACATCGCGAGCACGCTGACAAAAATGCCCATGAGTGTGCCGACGACGAGCGACTTAAGCGTGATCTGCGGGTGTTCGAGGCCGTTGGTAATGACGGCAAACTCGAGGGCTTGCTTCTCGCTGTCGTCCTCGCCGGCTTCGTAGCCGTCGCGGGGTGTCGCCGCCACCTTGTACTCGGAGATGATACTGTTTTGCGCCGACCGCATCTTTCGACTGCCGAGCAAAAGCAAAAATGAAGGAGTCACCTCCTCACAAAGGACGAGCCACTGCCACTCGTGGCCACGGCGCCCGCGACGTAGTAACACCAGCTGCGACTTCAACAAAGCCCCTTGCGACATGCCATATGGATACACGACGCGGATTTCACACACAAGACGATTTCGTTTTCAATGCCACCACCTTGGAACCTCCACGGCAAGGCTCACGACTGTAGACAGATCGATAGACGGAGCTTCGATCGTCGAAGTAGATAGTTGCTAGGTGCTTGGGCTGTGTTGTAGGGATGTATTTAATACTGTGTGTCGTAGAGCTTTGTCGTAGCCGTCGCCACGCATGGTAGACAATACAGCTGTAGTAGTGGGTATGGCAGCATCAACATTTCGAAGAAAGGCCACATGCGAGGCTCATCCGACCCGCCCGCATGGTGGTCTTGGTGTGTACACATTTGTGGGAGAGATCGAGATTATGGCGCCCTGTCGCGCGAGCCAAAATGGAGGCCTGTCTATAGCACGCAATCAAGACGACGGTCATGTTCGCTGCGAGCTCTCTCGATGACCAGAAAGCAACCAGCACACGACACGACAACCTGTGGCAATAGTTCTGGCATGCATGCCCAGCGTCGGTCGTGGTGGGATACTACGTACCACCGTGCCGCTGGGTCGTGCCGCCATCGGTCGTTTTTCTGATCCGAGGAGTGGGAGACAAAGATCTGAGTTTGCGCAAATGGGGCACATGGGACTGAAAGGAGCTCCCTCGGAACAAGGAAACGTGCCTTCACATCGTCGCGCTGGAAGGCTGCAGTGTCCTCGCGGACTCTACCACATCTCGGGGCCCTCGGCGTGGCATACACGGCGCTTTGGTCACACGTGCCTCATTGGCAATGATGCCGGAGATTGCGGACGATCGCGGCTCGTCCTTCGCAATGTGGTGCTGTGTTTCGCGGGTCTTTTCGGGTATTTCACATTTTTCACACATTTCCACGCACTTTTCTTACTTGAGGAGGCCGCATGGTGGGACATGACGATGTTGTGCGTCTTTTCTACGTTTCGGACGGATCGCCTGTACACGGCGTCGACAACCCGAGGACATCGCAGGGCGCGCAGAACGTACACTAACGTTACCAGGTTAGGATCACCATTTGCAGCGCGAGGCTGCTCTCCGATGCCTTCGACTGTAGCCGTCGAGTTTGGGCAGTGGAGCAGGAAGCGACCGAGTAGCAACTCTACGGTGAACCTTCTAGGTATGCTGGACTACCATGGTAATCGGTAATCACTGCTGGCTGGGCGCGTTGCACACGCACAAAACAAATTACCCTTAGTTCGTGCCCCGTTGCTTTGTCTTCGTCCTCTTCTTCTCACAGCTTTGGACAGCCGGCGGTACGGACACCGGGTGCAACCACGCGGTGCAGAGCGACTAACCCGACGTCGCCGAATGCAGGTCGATTATGCTCGAGTGCCACGGTGTACCGGATTCGTTTTCCTGCGCTGCACGTCAAGTGTGATTACACAACTTGACGCAGTTTGCCAACGGGCCATCGACGACGCTTGGGCGCGAATGATGATGCACTTCAACCTCCAGAATTTCGACACCCTTCGATGGCCAACGAGGCGTCTTTTCACATTGATCGCCATCATCGCACGTTCATTGTGGCTGTTCTCTATGCTCGATTCGAAGGCGATGTCGAACGCGAGCTCGCCAAGGCTAATCTACACCGACATGATCGCTGGGATCACGGATTCCGGTACCGGTAGGTCTTTGAGGTCGTAATGAGGCGCAGCTTAATAAGGGTGTCCTCGAGGTGGTGGGCGGTGGGCGAGGAGTCTTCTGAACGACCACCAACGAGGTGTCCATAGACCACACATACGCCATGCACGACACAATGCAAGCTCCTTGGGCTCGGGTGTTTATCAACCGACTGAGTTTGCTGACCTTGAATGTCATATTCTCGAGCTAGACTACGCTGGCAAATCTCGACTTGGTGCTGCCAGACACCAGGCAGAAACGCTCCGTGGCGGCTATCAACCTACACGGTACTAATTGTAGGTGTGATCGTGGTGCTAGTAAAACACGCGTGCGAGACTGGATCTGTGCTTCGCGCGCTGCTCACGTGTGCACAAGCACCAGCACGAGCTGTGGCGAGCTAGAAATGCACTTGAAGATGCGTGCGCCAGCAAACGTCACGTGTTTTCGAAACATTGCGTACCTAGCTCCAGTCGAAGGTGGGGGAGAGCTTATGGATCCATTGCACCACCTCAAGATTGCTCGAAGTAAACGGTCATCGGCCAGGGATGCTCTGTAGCGAATTGAACAGGTTGGTGGGTTGGCGGGGGAGAGCGTGTTGCTAAAACATTTAGTGTTCATTGCTATTACAGTCTACACCATGAGTCTACACATGTACGCAGTAGTCGGTCAAGCGTTGATGTTAAAGCAAGCATTGATTATTGCCGCGTGCATCGTTCAATGCGTTGGTTTGGCGCCAAATGCAAGTTCAAGTTGAAGACGCGATTTGGCGTAAATAGTGTATGACCAGATTTGTGATTTATCACGAGTGTCTCACACGATATCCGTCCCAGGGCCAAGCATGGAATATGCCATGGGAAGGCGCGCCATGTTTGCTAGAGGCGTTTTCAGCCTGTCGACAGCGTCCAAGTCGCTTTCCAAGAGTACCCCTTCCCCTGGGTGCTTGAAGAGCAGGAACGGCTACGACATGTGGCCCACAAGTCACGGGCATGTATCGAGGTCATGGTACATGAGATCGTGTCTTTGACTGGACTGCCTTGGTACACTCCTCGAGCTAATGCATCGCACTATCCAACTACTTCTACGTAGCACGCTTTGTAGAGTAGAGTGTCGTTAGTAGCGACCACTCGAAAAGTACGACTCGTGATGAAACCGCTTGGCGCGTTCACTTCCAACCGATCAACATGAAGTACATGGCCGCACTGGCCTTCACTGCAGCATCGACCTTTGGGGCCGCAATAATTCCCACAGCGATCGATGTCGCTCCAACAGCGACGCGTGCAGTCACGGTCTGCTCGAGCTTGAACGGACCCCACTGCTTTGACATCAACGCCCGGAACGTACCGTCCTACCTCTTGCACGGCGCCGAATTCACTCCTGTACACGCCATGTTCCTCGTACCTTTTCAAGACGACCGATGTCTTTACAACCATCATGCGTCGTAGGAGGCCGCGCGTCGACAGTTCGAGGCGACCACGATTCCGAGTTTTTCGTTTTCCCTGGACGCGGTTGTTGTCGCCGTCGCGCCGCGTGCGACGACTTCAACACAGGTCTCTGCAACGACCTTTACGCAGAGCTTGGTGCTATCAGTTCTGACGAGCGAGGCCCGCGACGTCATCTCGATCGACGAAGAAGACCGCATTCTTGAGGCGTGGCGAGGCTACGTCCGTACCGCCATCGTGATGACAGACGACGCGTTTGAATCGCGCTGGGCAAAATTGATGGACTTGCTCTTGACCAAGCCGGCGCCTGTGCTCAACCACGGCCGCGACCATATCGAAGCACACTTTACGGCCGTCTTTGGCGCCGACGTTGACGCGCATGACGCCATTATGACAGAGCTCCTCGCGCTCGTGGCGCAAGCGACAATGCAACGAGGTAGTCCTACTCGTACACGAGATAACACCGCGAAAGAGACCTCGTTGTAGACCGACTGCACGGCCAGCGCGCTCACGGCCACGTCAACATGCTTGTGACGGCTACGACGCACCGCGACGAGCGCAACAAATAGCTCGAGGAGGCAAAAGCAAACCCGTCCAAACATGGAAAGGAGGTCGAAGGTTGAAAACAAGCAACGAGCAATCAACAACTTGTCATTGTTTGCGTCGACCACTACACTATGATAAAGTTGACCAAGTTTCAGTATAGTACTACAGTAGCTACTAGCTGTAGTACGCTCGATGCCCGCCCAACAAATTACATGAAAGTTGTTTGGTGTCACGCATCGCCGGCCAAGTGGAACCATGCACGTGCTCGGCACATCCGTATTAGTAAGACCGCCTCGGAATTCTTGCAGCATGGTAACACAGCTCCTCGAGCGCGTGATGCAAGCGACAATGCAGCGAGGCTGTAGCACATGTACCTAGATGACGCCGCGAAAGCGACCATCTTGTAGACCGAACGCACGGCCAGCGCGCAAACGATCACGTCAGTATACTTGCGACGCGCGCATCAAGCTGCGATCGGCTACCTACCGGTGGTGCTTTTGCGACAAAGGCTTGGAAGGGAGTGTGCACCACACCGCCGCGTTGCTGCGGTGATCGGTGCCGTTGGACGTGTCGTGCCCGTCGGCGGCGCTTGAACTATACTTCAAGTTGACATTTCACCGTGGAAAACGGGAAAGGAAGATTGCCGGGACGCGAACCCAGCTCTACCTATTCGGTCAACCAATTTAAACCCGCTAGAACAAATGCAGTTCACAGATTCTGCCGTTCTGACGGAGGATACGCTTGCGATAACGACCTATTTAGTGTCACTCGTTTACACGCCACGTCTCCCGCTCGGCTAAGCCTCTCGGCGGCCGGCTCATCGTAGCACCTTGGAATCGATAGTCCACCACCATATCCAGTTCAGTGTAAATTATATCTAAATAGACTCACTTCAACAACCTATTTAGTGTCACTTCGATCTCCCCGACGTGAGTACAGCTGCACTACATGCAGGAAGATTCCCTTCATCTCGACTTGCGCAAGTGTCGACAACATCTTGAACATGGCGTCACGTCGTGCCGTGGCGCGATCGAGCTGGGTACATGCTATCAATCCACCAGTGAAAGTACTACGGGTGTGGGCAGAGCCAGGACTGACATCTTAGCCACCAACGCTGCGTGCTCAGTCAACACGAGTGTCGTGGAAGCGAGTCTTTAGGTCCTAGAACGCTTCGGTTGTGCTTGACCTTTGGTTCAACCTGTGTGCTGCATGATTTTCTTGCCGTTTTTGGCAATGGTCGAACGCAATGACACGACACTATAATGCAGCGACGACGACAGGACTGCAGTACAGATTCATGCGGTCGGACGACATGCGCAGGACTGACCAAGTCCTCCACCTCGCGTGGTTGCAGCTAGATTCGCTCTTGGAGCTTGCCGCTGCATGTCCCATCCGTCTGTCCGCAGCGCCGTAGCCAATCAGGCGCGAGGCCACGTTGCAATTTGCTTCAAAAGTACGCCTGCTGTCGCGACCGCGCGTTTTATTCGACCTTTTGCGCAACGATGACAACGCCCAAGGCGTCGGCGTACCATGCGCACGAGAGCGAGGCGTCGGCGATCGCGATCCAGATCGAGGCCAAAGAGGGCTCCATCACGCAGCACGGATCGTCCGAGACGTCGGCCGTCGGGCGCTTCTTCCGGCGGCTCCTGCCGGCGCTGAGCTCGGCCTTTGTCGCGTCCGTCGCGTACGTGGACCCGGGCAACTTTGCCACCAACATTCAGAGCGGCTCCAACTACGGCTTTACGCTGCTCTGGGTCATCCTCGTCGCCAACATCATGGCGATGCTCTTCCAGACGCTCTCGGCCAAGCTCGGGCTCGCGACCGGCAAGAACCTCCCCGAGGTCATCCGCGAAGAGTGCCCGCACTGGTTTGTGCTCATCATGTGGTTCATTGCTGAAATCGCAGCGATCGCCACGGACGTGGCCGAATTCATCGGGTCGGCCATCGCGTTCGAGCTCCTCTTTGATATCTCCTTGGTGTGGGGCGCGCTCATCACGTGCTTTACAACCATGCTGCTACTGCTTGTGCACCAGCACCAGACGCGGCTCTTCGAGGCCGTCATCTTCTCGCTCGTCTCGGTCATTGTCGTCTCGTACATTGTCGAGACCGCTCTGCAGTCGATCGACTGGGGCACGTCGCGTACCACACGTTCGTGCCCGCGTTCGACGGCAAGGACAGCGTGCTGCTCGCGGTCGGGATCGTCGGTGCGACCGTCATGCCCCACGTCATCTACCTCCACTCGTCGCTCACGCAAGGCCGCTTTAGCGTCAGCGAGACGGGCGACGTCATTTTGCCGCCGCTTGCGATCGAAATCACCGGCATCATCATTGCGCTCGGCATCGCAGGCTTCGTCAACATGTCGATGCTCATCATGGCGGCCGCGACCTTCCACGCCAACGGCCAAAACGACATTACAACGATCGAGACAGCGTACTTGACGCTCGAGCCGCTCCTCGGAAAAGCCGCGAGCACCGTCTTTGCGATCGGTCTCCTTGCGTCCGGTATCTCGTCATCGGCCGTCGGGACGCTCGCCGGCCAAGTCATCATGGCCGGGTTCCTCCGGGTCCAAGTGTCCATGTGGATCCGCCGGCTCGTGACGATCGTGCCGTCGCTCATCATTGTGTTTGCCGGCGTCGACCCGACCGAAGCGCTGGTCGTGAGCCAGGTCGTGCTCAGCTTTTGCATTCCGTTTGCACTCGTGCCGCTCGCCTACTTTACGAGCAAGACGTCCATCATGGGCGAGTGGGCCAACTCGTACTTGATCTCGGCCATCACGGCCGTGCTCTGCCTGCTCATCGTCGGCCTCAACGTCTTCTTGATCGTTGGCGCCTTTACCGGCGAATCCTAAGCACCAAATCTATGATGTCGAGTCGCTGGATGCCTCGAGCAACGGTAGCAATGAATGAGCACCCTTCTTTCTTCGCCAGAGTTAGATACTAATGTTGCTGCGCGTTCTCTTGGTGCTACAAGGATCCGACTACAGATAGTTATTCGTTGTACACGTAGCCCCTGCAGTAGTTGCAGCCGGTGCGGCCGAGTCCGTGGCTACACGAGCACATGCTCTTATAAGAACCCAAAGGGTAGCGTGGTGGTGCATCTCAGAACTCATAGGTCAACTCAGACTTGAATTGGTTCGAAAGGCAAAGTCGCAAAAGATCACAAAATTCGAACCGCATGGTACTGTCTAAGGGAATTGGACCACGAGCCAATCGCAGGCGCGCGTATCCAAACCCATGGCCTCGACCGCGGCCGTCACGGGCCTCGAGACGCTTCTCGCTGGCGACTCGGAGTGGCGCAACATCCAAACGATCGTCAAGAGCACGTTCGAGACCGTCGCGCGCATCCTATCGAGCCACGCCGTCTTGCTCGAGACGCTGGACGCGCGTCTGGACCGTCTCGTCGATGCCCACACGCCGTCCGCGATTTCCCAGATCGAGGTTGTGCAGCTTCAAAACGACGTGCGCAAGTGCCTCAAGCGCGCCGTGACGTCCAGCGACCTCGAGACGCGCGTCGCAGCGGCTGTCGATCAAATGAAGCGCCGCATGGACCATGCGGTGGGCCCGCTCCAGGAGGCCAACGCTTCGACCGCCAAGCTACTAATGGACCGTGCACAAGACTCGTTTGTCACCAGAGCCGACCTCGACGCGGCATCTAGCAGCGTACGTGCAATCCGAGCGCAGTGAGATTATGCAATAGATGGCATGCGTAGGTGGCGCGTGCGGCCAAGGCGTCGGCGGCGGCAGCGATCGCCGAAGCCGAGCAGCGGCTCGGGAAGCTCGTTGCACACCAGCAGCAAGCCGAGTCCAAAGACAGGGTGCGCAAGTCGCAGCTGCACGAACTGCTAGCGTTTAAAGCGACGATCGAACCGGAAGTGCACGCACTTGCAAAGCGTCTTCCGGAGCTCGTGCACGCCCAGGCTGCGTGGCAGACTGAGGTGCAGAAAGAGTTCCAGCGGCAAAAGACCCAGCGCGACGACGCACTGACCAAAGTGATCGCCGAGTGCCAGACCCACTTGGTACCGACAGTCGTCGAGTCGACACTCGAGGTACCATACTACTGTAGCGGCAACGCGCGATGGCGTCCGACGTCAAGCTCGTGCTTGCAGGCAAAGTCGACCGCTCTGAGCTCCACGATGTGCGCCACGAGGTTCGAGTGTTGCTGCGCATAGCGATGTTGAACGAACGGTAGACGGCTCTGGAGAAGGAAGCGCTGGACGTGCGCCTGCACGAGCTCGACGAGACGCTCCAGCGCTCGATCGGTCAGCTGAAAGTCGAATTTGGCCAGATTCTAGAGAAAAAGTGTTCCAAATCGGATGTCGTCAAGATTTTTGCGCGCAAAGTCAACCAAGGTACCGAACACCTCAACAGATTTCGCATCGAAATTGGAATGCTAGACGACGTCCACGCATGGCTGGCGGCCAAGGTGAGCCACGACGAGCTGCGGGACGTGTGCACGGAGCTGCTCCACGCGACAACCAAACAAACCAACGACATGCAAGGCGAGATGCGCGACGAGCTCGAGAGTCTTCGGACCAAGGTCGAGACGCGCGCCAAAGAGCTCCACGAGCACATTGCCGAGTCGATTCAGACGCTGGTAGGACCGTGCTACTGGAGTACGACGTGGACGATCCATGTAGCAACACCAAGTGCGGCTCATGGATGGCTGGAAGCTCAGTGTCGACGATCTCCACACGCAGCTCGTGACCAAGGTGGCGCCTCCTGGTGCCCAATTTACTATTGTACAGTATTAGATGGGCATCAAGGACACGTGTACACTACTCGACACCAAGTGCAACATCGCCGACGTCAACGACGCCCTCGCCTCGCTGCAAGAGACGCTGCAGTCCAAGGCCGACGAAAGCGACCTAAAGGCGCTTGGGGACGATCTCAGCGGCCTTCGCCGGCAAATGCGCGGGGAGCTATGTCTCGGACGCTGGGTACAGGGTTCGAATCCTGCTTGCTCCTATAGAATCATTTAAATGCTTTAGATATGGAAGCACGGACGACCAAGCGAGGTCCAGACGATCCAGTGGAATGTACAGATTGTCAACACGAGCCCCGACATTTTCGTGTGGGAGAAGGGCGCCGACGCCATCACGCTCGAGCTGCCAGGCCTCTACATGCTCCAAGCCGGCTTCTTCACCGACTACAACCCGACGATCCACATCGTCGTCAACGGAGAGCCCGCGCTCGTCGTACCAAGGTAATACACGCGATGCTCGTTCAGTATTGGAACGTAATGGATCGATAGCTCCAAAAGCGACGGCCGGCGGCTGCGGCACTCGGCCGGCAACGTCACAGGCGTCTCAGTCTGCGAGTTCCTTGCCTTGCCACCCCGCGCCCGCCTCACAATCAGCTATGATATTGATGAGCGAGCCCAGGCGTGCTTGACCCTTCGAAAATTGTAATAACCTGTAGCTCTCGTTTCGAAAGGCAGTGTTTGGTGGCCAATGGTTACGCCGGCTCGGTCAGCGGCATGTACCACGCCTCGGTCATGAGCGCGCGGTCGCGCGCCGCCGTGTTGAACGGAGGCTTGAGGACACCGACATAGTGGGCGCGAACGAGGTCGTGGAAGGTCGGAATCGGATCCAGCCCACCTTGCTTCTCGCAGAGGTACTGGAACCAGCGCAGCCCCGCCGCGACTACACACGACAACAGATTATTGTCCTTTTGATTGCAGACACTATCGCATTGACACCATGCGTGACTTCCTCCTTGTGGTTCTTTTCCATAAACGTCAAGGTCGTCGTGTCGTTGCTCTTGGTGAAGCGCGCGACCGCCATGGGGTACGTGTCAAGGCCCCGGGCTTCGTGCACGAGATGCACGAGCGCAAGCCGAGAGAGTATGTCGGACGATGTCTCGCGGGCGCTGTCCCAGAGCCCGTCGTGGCCGGGCAGGTCGCCGTAGAACGAGTCGAAGTCTTTCAGACGACTGGCCCAGCTGCGGTAGTGCTGTGCCTCTTCGTCGGCGATGCGCACAAAGTCGTCAAAGAACGCCTTGGGCATGTCGTTGGACGGTCCGAAGCGACAGACCATGTCCCACATCAAGTCGATCGCGTAGCTCTCGGCGTGGGCCACACTAGGCGACAGCGTGAGGGCCATCGATCGCGATGCATTTGTACCTGTGGGCAAAGGCCTTGCGGTTCCCTTGCTTCATCTTGTCGTTCTTGGATGCGATCTTGACGTAGGCGGGGCGCGCCGGCGACTCGGGCACGCCAGCGAGGTCGTCGCCTGGGAGAGACGTGGCAGAGATCGTGCCCGCCTTCCACGCAGCGGCAAAGGCCCGGGTCTTGGCCGCCTTGGCCTCGGCGCAGCTCGTGCGCAGCACCTCAAGGCCGCACGAGAAGAGGCTCCGGGTCGAGAGGTCTGCATACATCGACGTCGCGTCGTCCACGCCGGTCTCGGTTGCCATGATGCACGCCAGCCAAAACTGGCACGGTATCCGGATCGCCGGATACAATTTCGCTAAAAATAGATATGGTGGATTGCAGCTGAAGTGACGACGACGCTACGCTCCTGCTGCGCAAGCGATCCATCCCTCTGCCCCGGTGTACACGAAGCGGGCGAGTGCTAGCGCCGAGTCCTTGGGCAAACGGATAACTACAAGAATGCTGCAATGACGTCGGATATCGCGATAGTAAGCTCTTGTAAAATGTTTGCAAGGGTGTCTACGTCACTATTTCTGGTTTCTACCATTGGCGCCAACGCGGTTTCCGGTTTCAGACGGCCTTTCCAGCGGCCATGGACATCATGATGGCGCTGAGCACGGAGGACGTGAAGCGGCTCAAGTCTCGCTTCGTCCGACCGCTCACGATTGACGAGTTTGTCTACACCATGACCAAGTCGCTCCACGAACACATCGAGGACGAGGTACATACAGTACTCCGCCGGCCTTGTATTCCAAGCACGCATACATAGCTTGAGTTTGCCATGGCGGTCATCGAGCTCTTCGAAACCATCGACGTCAACGGTGACGGGTCGCTCGAGTGGGACGAGTTTGCTGGGTACGTCTCTTCCTCCTACGACAAAGGGCGTCGCATTGAATCGTTCGGTAGCTACATCATGGACGCGGGCATTGCGAAAGCGGAGGAGGCGATTAGCGCGCAGTCGACTGCCAAACTCTATACGAAATTGAGCTTCAAAGGCGAGCTCACCAACTCGACGCAGCCGATTGCAGCCGAGCGCACCTACATTGCGCAGCTCTTGTACCTCGCCGCGAAGAGCGCCGTCGCATACTTCGAGGTGCACGCGGACGTGGTGCATTTGTATGTGGTCGCCCACGAGCGCGACGCCGAGCCGCGCTTCGCCTCGACGATTCGCCTCCACACCGCGTACCAAGCCCACAAGGTAATGTTACAGTACTTTTGTACCTCTTTTTTTGTCCCTCGATCTAACGACCTCGCGAAAGGTGCTCGCGATCGAAGAAGTGCCGACACGATCGACGCTTGTCGTATCGTCTGTGCTTCAGCAGCACGGCACGATCACGCTTTGGGACATTGGCCGCATTTACGGCCCCGTGCCGCTGCAGCGCGTTGAAACGCCGGCGCCGCACGAGTTGCTTCTCTGGGTTCCGTCGGCGCAGCTTCTTTTGACAGCGACAGGCCACATAAGTGCACACCAGCACCGCAAGCCGCCGAGTCCGCTCATCGCCGCGTACGATATTGCGGCGTTGGCGTCGGTGGACATGAAGGTGGACGTCAAGGGTGTGAGTGCGCTCTGCGTTGTCAAGCGCAGCACGCGCACCGCCGTGGCCTTTGGCAGCTTTAACGGCCTCATCACGCTCCACGATCTCTCGCGTGAAGACGCCGATGTGGTGCTCGAGGCCCATGAAAAAGGTATTTTTGTGATGTCAATCTATGGTCGCTCCATGGACAACCCACATACACGTTGCTTGGGCGAACAAGGGGCGATGATGCATCGTAGGCGTCAAGGCCGTCGTCCACTCGCCCAAGTTTGCCTACCTCGCCAGCATTGGCTTTTACTCGTTTGCAGAAGAAAGCACGATGGAGATCTTGGTCCGTGCTTGTATCGAAGCGCTCTTTCGAGTTTGGATGTAGATCTGGAACGTGGACGACGGCGACCTTCAGACCGCGTTGCGCGGCCACCATGCTGCGGTAGACTCCACCTCGTTGCCGCTACCTGTTGACATGGCGGCGAGTATAGCTGAGTGCAATCACCGCCGTCGACTCGGAGAGCCACTTTCTCTCGTCCGATGAGCTTGGCACCTGCCGCGTGTGGTCTGCGACGTCGTGGGACTGTCTGCAGGTAGGGCCATGCACATCCTTTTGGCAGATACGAGATACCATGTGCATGTGGGCTAGGTGTTTGAAGCCCACTCGGCGGAGATGGGACTGCTTCGGGCACAGCTGGTGATGCCCGCCACGGCCCACGCCGATGCCGTCCTCCTCTGCGGCGGCAAGTGCATCGAGTACTTTGACTGCTCGATCACCCGCGACCGCGAAGAGTTTATCTTTATGGCCTTCAACGCGACGCTCAACCTCATTACGGCCGCCACGTGTACGTCCATATCGCTATATCTTACGGTCCATGTATCGATCGCAGTTGCTAGATCACCGCTTGATTTTATGGGACGTCGGCACGGGCAACGCTACCAAAGTATACAGTCTGCAAGTCATTTACAACGAACGGCCCGTGCGCGGTATCACGGCCGTGTGCATGGACGACCGCGAGCGCAAGCTCATTGTCGGCGACGATGCAGGTCAAATCCTCGTCGTCAACATGGTCAACGGCAACCTCATGAAGGAGCTCGACCCGCACACCCTCGCGGTACCATATCGAATTGGTATATGGACAAAATAGCCATATACAGGCGCGCAGATCACGTCCGTCTCGTACGCGGCCAAAGCCAAGTGTGTCGTCTCGACTGCCATGGACTCGACCATCCATATCTGTGACGAGAACAACGCCCACGGGTATTACGTACCATACGCCGGCGCGCCGCTCTCGGTGCTACTGCGCTCGATTCACCTTCAGGCGCCGCCACCAGCATGCACCGTGCAGGGCTCTCGCCCGTCGTCGGCGGTACCACACCAGTCTACCGTTCAAAAGACGATATTGTACATACTAGGTGGAGCTCCGACCACGCACCGGTAGCGGTCTGCCGCTACGACCGAGCAACCTCCATGGCGCCCAGCTCTCGATTGATATTGTGACGAGCCAAGTGAGCGAAGCGTGGGATCTCATTGCGACCATGGCACATGTCTCGGGGGCGCTTGGTGTACGTCGCTGATAGCTTGGAACTCGTTGGGCTGAGTTTGGCGTAGGAGTGTTACTTGCAGCTGTGGGATTTCTTCTCGCCGCAACTTGTCGGGTCGTGCGTGCCTCCGCGCGTGCACTGCGGCGAGATCATGTGCATCGCCTTTCTTGGCGCGCTCCCAGGTCTCCTCGCGGGCTTCTCGAATGGCGACGTCTTTCTCTGGGGTGTTCGGCGGTCGGCCGCGCCGTCGCAATGCCTCTTCGAGCTCAAGCACACGTCGAAAGGCAGCCCCATTACGTGTCTTGACGTCGTCGTGACGCCCGTAGGCACACTGCGTGGACTTCGATCATGATCACATTGGAATGTAGGGTGCCAAGCCGGACTACTGGATCATTGCTGGCGACGAAGCTGGCCGCGTTACTCGGTGGACACTCACACACGACATGTGCGCGCGCGTGCTCCTTCCTAAGAACTCATCGCCGCCCGAGACCAACGACGAGCCGAATGGAGCGGGCAGCTCAAGCGCCGAAGCCACGATCGGACGGCACACGCACAGCGAAATTCTCTGGGATGCCATGCACAAGAGTGTGAAGGCGGCGAAATCGATCCAGCAACAGAGTCCACCGCCGACGTGCGTCTACCACGATGTACAGTGGTCAACGGGACCCCACGCGGTGGCCAAGCTCTCGTCTGTGCCGTGCGTCAAGGGCGGAACGTCGCTTCTCTCGTGCTCGGTCGCGGGCCAAGTCAAGGCGTGGACGAGCGACGGCGACCCAGAAGGCACCCTCGACTATTTTGCGACGCGGCGCGAACCAGGTTGCGTGCATGCAATCGCTATGGTCGTTGAGATGGTGTGTAGTCGTCGAGCCGTGGACCGTGCCGGTGGATACGTCGTGCCGGCGCCGCGTCAAAGAAGCCCAGGCGCGCGAACTCTGTAGCAAAGTGCACCAGATCAGCATCGCGATGCGCGATCCCCGGGTACGTCCGTCATCCCCATGCTACTTGTGGTGTATGAAAGGCTGCATGTAGCGCGAAGCGACGCCGCTGTCGACGCCGCAGATGAGTCTGAGCACGAAATCCCCGCTCGGGAGCCCGAGTTTCAAGCTCACACCACGCACGTGCGCGCGCTTCAAGAGCTTGTCGCAGCTCATGCCGCGAAAAGGCCCGACCAAAGACGACGAGACTGCCGAGAGCCCGCCATTAGGTTCGCGCGCTCCACACGCGCACGCGGTAACGTGTGGCATAGATGTGGTCCTGCACGAACTTGGACAGTTGGACGATGTCAACAGACGCGCGACCGTCCGCAAGAAGCGCGAAATCAAGACGGTCGAAGGCATTTTAGAGCTCCAGCGCGCGGCATCGCTGACGCAGCTGCCGTCACAAACGACGACGCGGCTGTCGCAGCGCCGGCCCCACGGGGGCTCCTCAAGCGAACGCTGCCCAAACTCAACACGTCTGCGCTGACGACGACGACGACGAAGCCGCCGCTCGAGAGTGTCCTCTCGTACCACATGAAGCTTGCCCACTCGTGGCAGCAATAAGATTCGTTCTTGATATGCATCTTATTGGATCACGGCGTGCGTCTTCCAGTACGCGACGGCCTCGAGGTACTTTTCACGCGAGAGCGGAACGCCCGACCCGCCTTCTTCCTTGCCGAGCGCATTGCGCAGCACCGTGATCGGGTTCATTGGCAGCTCATGGGCTACGTCCTGCGCCTTGACCGAGATGATGCCCCACGGCACGTCGTCGTTGACGCTATCAAGCGGGAGCCCCGTCGCCGCTGTCTCCTTGCGGATCTGGTCGCGGCTGTACAAAATAATGTCGAGGTGCGACGCGGCTTCGGCCTCGAGGGACGCACTCGGGAACCAGCGCGCAAGCCTACGTAACGCGCATGAAGCACTGCGAGGAGCCATATACTAGTAGGACATACACGGGGAGCTCTGTGGGCACGCGGGCCACGTAGTCGGTCTCGAGCAGGTGCTTGTTGGCGTCCGTAATGAGCGCCGTGCTCAGCTTGGCACCGACAAAGTTGGGCACAAAGAGGTGCTTGCAGAACGGAGCGTAGCTAGCAATGGTTGCATGAGGTCACGCTCACATGGTGGCGAAAGTACCCGTCGATGAGCGAGCACGCGTCAGACGCGTAGAGCTCGTTGATCTTGGCCTCGAAGGCCGCCTTGTCGTAGGCGATGTGCGTGCCCTTGTAGCTCGGGTCGTCAAACTGGCGCAAGCAGAAGCCATCTACGCAGCCTCAGGAGCCGGTCGTCCATGGCAACGTACCGAGTGCAAAGGTCTTGGTCGTCGTCGAAGCCATCGTGCTCAGCCCTCGCCGCAAACCACACAGAACGGATGTCATGAAAATTCGGTTTAGAATCTCTGGAACTCTGTATGTATATATGGATTTATGTGCCATATGTAACCAAGTCCCATGTACCGTTAGGTCGTTTAGCAGGCAAACACAAGAGGGTAATCGAGCGCAATACGAGTAAACAGCTCCAGTGGCGAGGTTGACCTATTCACGCAATGATATAAGACGTGACTACGAGATCGACAGCGTGCCACTCCATGAAAGATCGTCCTAGCTGGAGGATTAAGATATGGTGGGAATATATGGAAACCATATCCGGACATACCGGATACCCTCGGCTGCATTCCGGCCAAGATGGCGGCAAAGCGCAAGAAGGCCGCGCCGCGCCAGCCCAAGCGCAAGCGCGAAGAGATTGTCGAGCGATGCGTCGAGAGGCCGACAGGGCGGACGTACCGCGTCCTCGACGGTCTGCCAGACGACCTTGCGCCCGACATTGTACACATCCAATCGAATGCACCAAGTTTGTTTGACCTCGAGACTTAGTGGGCTGCGATCGAGCGGTTTGAAGACGCGCAGCTGGCGCCGATGCCGCCTGCGCGGCCTCTGTCGGCCAGCGCTAGCATACACGACGACTTTTGTCCCGAGAGCGACGACGACGAAGCCATCGAAGCGACGGCGCGAAATGCATGTTCCTCGCCACCCCGTGCATCCATGGTACACGACGTCGCCATCGTTGACGACGACATGATCGTACCATCGACTCCGTCGCCGACCAAGACCGACGAGGCCCCCGCACAACCGTCCGAGCTGTCGCCTCCGCGAGCGGTCTCGACGATCATCACTCGAATCGCATCTTCGCCCACCACGCCTCAACACATGCCAGCGATATCCATGGAGACTGTGGAGGAAGCGGACACGAGCGCTTGCAGGCTCTTGCCTCTCGATGACGATCACAACGCGACAGAAGCGACGCACGTCGCGCCTGCAGAGGCAGAAACACCTGCGTCTCCCACGCAACTCTCCCCTCCGTCCATGGCCCATGACGAGCATACGCCGAGCGAGACGCCGTACTCGGCCACGATGCGCTTGTACGACATTTCTGCCTCGGCGCCGGCTCCAGCACCACCTGCCTTGGCTTTGGCAAAGGACGAGGCGGGTGCTGCTGCCAAGCCAGCATCGCCCCCACACATTCAAGGCGATGCACTGCAAGTGCTGCTCTCGCTCTCTGACAAGTGTCCGACCTTGGCGTCCTGGCTCAAGCACGACGACGTCGACGACCCGCTGCCGTCGCTCGACAACGTCTTTGACGAGGACGACGACGGCGAGTCCCCAACGAGTGGCAGTGTGCCTCGCATGGACATACGACCGTCCATGGCGGTACGTCATTGGACGATGTACCACATCTGGTAACGCTGTCGTCAGGTCTGGTCGTCGTCGCTGCAAGCGCGCTGTCACCTCCTTCCGTCACATGCCGCGGCGCCAGGTAGTTATCGTGCGTTGGGTGGTTGCGTCAACGGGCGTGTGACTGTTAGTGGCGCCCGTGCTCGTGTACTGGATCCAGCATGTTTGGCGGATGCACCACAACTATGCGCTGGTTGCGCTCTCGCACTTGAGCCGACAGCTCGAGCTACCGGTCGTCGCCTTCTGCGCACTGCCCCGCGCGATGGTCTCGCTGTCGTCGCCGCCAACGCACGCGTGCTACCCGTCCGCGATCGCCGACGTCCGCCGGCAGCTCCAAGCCCACGGCATCCCGCTCTATGCCATCACAGAGTCAAAGGACGAGGCCATCGAGGTTCTCGACGCAGCTTGAAAAACACGCGCGAAAGATATACGCATACGTAGACGCGCGACGCCCGCCTTGTGCAAGCACTCAACTCGTTTCGTGCGCAAGTCGTCGTCACGGACGATGGCCATGCCACCTACCGCACGGTGGCTCGGCTTGCCACGGAGCAGCTCACGTCGTCGCTCTTGCTTGTAGAACTCCAGCATATATCTTGCAACGTGCGTACTCAGCGACGGATGTAGGTTGATAGCAACTGCGTCGTGCCGTGGCGTCGCATGGCCGTCGCCACTAATGAGACGTTCAAGAACGTGTGGGCCATGCAGCTAGAGGACTGCCTCCGGTCGGCGCCTCCCCTGGAATTTAGCCCGCGCCGCCAAAGCACCGTCTTTCCACCGCCCATGTCACCGCCGTTCGCCGTACACACGGTTGCGTGGCATTTGCTCGACCGTTCGACGATGGCAGCGCGCAACATGAGGTGCGATTGCATACTTTTTCTTTGGTATTTACAATGGGTAGCGAGACGGCAGCCTTGGCCCATCTCCAAGAGCTCGTGCAAAGCAGCAGTGTGGTGCCACGCCCCGCCATCCAAGACGAGCTCCACGTATATCCATGAAATTGACGAGGTCATTGAAACATTTATTGATTCGATAGGGTCGTGGCATCCTGTCGGTGCTGCCGTATGTTCGGTTTGGTTCGCTCTCGCCCGTGCATCTTTTGCAGTCGCTGCTGAGTCTCCAGTCCAAAGTACTCTGTCTGGTGTCGATGCCAGAAGCTCAAAGGATACGGATACGATAGGTACTGTACACACGCGCGATCGAGCATATTGTGCTTGCACACGAGATGGACGTGCACAACTACGAGCTCGTGCGACTACAGGACCACGCAGTCTTGCCCGGCCGCGACGACGCCATGTACGTACTGCGAAATAGTATGACGTAGCATCGTCCACGTCTGTAGCACGCTGTACGAAGCGTACTTAACGAGCTTGTCGCTACCGCCTGTGGCGACGTCGTCGACGATTCTCCAATATTTGCCGTACGAGCTGGAAGCCAGCGCCACGACCGACGGCTTCTGGAACAACATTCAGTCGCACCTTCGGACCACCGGGTACTTGCACCCGGTGCTAAGCCGGTACTGGGCAGCGCGGCTCGTCGAGTGGTCGCCCTCCGTCACTGTGGCCCTTGCGGTAGGTTGACCAACCGGACAAGTTGAAAAGACTTGTTTGTGTAGACCATGGAGGCGCTCTTGTTTCGGTATGCCGTGGGCGCGACGAGCTGTGATGTGCTTGGACTCCTTCGCCTCTACGGCCACGACGCGGTGCTCACTGACAGCACCGAGAAGCTTGTGCAAAAGCAGCTGCAAGACGCTCTGAGCATTGTCGACGCCAACGGCCCGTAGCAAGAGAACGCGCACTAGCATCGTTCGCGTTCGAGTCTCCACGCGGGCCAATCCATAAGCGAGCATCTCAACTACGTAAACCTCGAGCAAAGAATGCGTTGGCAGGACGCAGCCCTTCTGCCTCCCGCGTCTTGAATGAGCGGCGCGGATGAATTTTCTCGAATATAGCACATGGGGTACGTGGCAGCGCCACGTGCTTGTAATTTTTTGGAAGTGCACCTTTTTTGTCACACATGCAGTGTGTGGCTCAAAGAAAGCGCAAAGGTACCCTTTTTTGTCTATGTATTGTTCATTTTGGAGAGGGAAATGGTTCATTTGAGAGAGGTTTACTGTCGCACCAGATTTTGACTGGTCGCCAGTATTCAAAACGAGCGCAACAGCAGAGGTCCCAGGTACCCTGCTGCTTAGACTAGATCGGCTACATTATCTAGAGTCTCTGGCTATCGCAACTCCTCCGTCGATGCGTCAGCGCTACCTGTAGCCTAGAGCAATATCAAGCGGTGTGCCACCAACGTCTTCTCTACGTTGGCTGATGCATCGAGAACTATGACATTTCCATACTTAGTACAAGTTTAGCATTCCACGTGGCCGAAGCGAGGGGTGATGAGTGAAACTCACCTGTCGGGGAGATCCACTGTTGTCCTGGCGCCCGCTTAATTGCGGGGCAACCCACCAGGAGCCGGTGCGTTCGCTGCACGAGACACTGCATTGATGCACGTCTGACCTCTATTTGCCGCCATTTTCGTACATTGCGTTTAGTTTCTACTTCGGAGAGGTGATGAGTGAAACTCACTTGTCGGGAAGATCCGCTGTTGTCCTGGCGCCCGCTTAATTGCGGGGCAACCCACCAGGAGCCGGTGCGGTCGCTGCACGAGAACTTGCTTAAAGCACGTCTGATCTCCGAATTTACTTGCATTTCTGCTGGATCCAAAAGTCCTTGTCGTGCGAACCATCGACTCGCTATGGTCCTTGAACAGACCGACTATTGAAACCAGCGATAGAAACTTGATCCTTCAGCTGTATCCACCTCTTCTTAGTGTGGTTGCGGTACCGTTTGTGGCTCAAACATTCATTTTGTAACGAAGTAGAAGGAATTTCCACCCCGCTATCGTGTTATCTGTTCTGGGCTCTCCATGCTCTTGTTCAGTTGTCAAACTCGGGGCACACGAACGAACTCGTATTATGTCTGACCGACTCGCCTCTCTGGTGTGCTTGGTCCTTATCGAGTCCTACATTCTCTTCAACGCAAGTCGATAGCAGCTACTAGCTCTAGTGCTCGAGTATAATCCAGTTCAATCTACTTGCCAACCAAATTATCAATTTCCGAGCCGCTCTTCCGTTGTTATACGCGCAAAATGTAGCATTTGTCGTTCATGAAGCCGAGTACGTTCGCGATCGATGCCATGCCGAGCATGGCGTCGTCTCCCACCGGCTTGGCCTGCGAGGCCGAAGATGTTACTACACTGTATTCCTAGACAGTACCTTGTCCAGCCTGAGGAGGATCTTCAAGAAGATACAATGTACGAGGAGGAAGCGTCGCTAGTGGCGACGGGTCTTGATGGCACTCGATAAACGCAGCCGAAGTGCACACCGCCGCGGCTGACTCATTCTCCGTGCGTCATGGGACGTGCGCCGTTCTGTTGGTGTCGATATGATGGACGACGTTGTTTACGGTTGCCCAGCTCAGCCCTATCGAATCGTTGGCCTGCTTTTGGACGCCAATGCTAACGCTCTTGACTGCTGTCGCCCGCAGCGACGTCATGCATGTTCTACGTTAGCACCATGCAGAATGAGCCACGATGGCCCTCACCATGGCCTCGATAGAGGCTTCTGGTTGGCGAATCAGCTCCTGCGCGCACATTGACGATCGTTTGTAGCGTTCATTGTCATCAACGCTTCGGTGTGCACTTGTTTCCAAAGGACTGCTTTGCGGCTTTTGTCGTATCGTCTTGGAGGCTTCGCTCCATCAAGATCAACATATGCAAGTGAGACCACCGAAAACTAGGTTGTCGCTGGGCGTGAATTCGCGCGTCGTCGTGGTGCCACGTCATTTTCAAGATTTTCTTTCGAAATTTTTGACATCTTCAATAAGACACTCGGCCAGCAATATGGATCTTACGTGGCTCGCAGAGGCAAGGGACGCGGTGCGTCAAAGCCAGGACTGGCGGCTCCTCCAGAACAGTATTTACACCCGCGTACAAACAGTCCTCAAGCAGCACAAGACCAAGGTTGTGCGTCACCGCGCATTCGAGTACATGTCTATCAACCTCGATAGTACTTTTCCGACCTTGGCGACGACGAACGGGCGCTTGTGATGGCGCAGGTCGAACTTCACGTGGCCGACGACGCGGCGCACAGCGGCTTCCTCCAACACATCACCAACGTTCTCGATCATGTAATACATGCTCCCTACTCCTGGGCGGTGTCGTCGCCACTAAATCATTCTAGCATCTCAGCAAAGCCGTCGAGAGTGCGTACGCTACGGCACCGGATAAGGCGACCAAGGTTCATCTTCCGTCCACCAAGTGCAGGAACCAAATTTGGTAGAAAACCTTGCTGCTCGATGCAGCCGCCGACGCCGCCGCGACCCTCGTCGTGGGGCTGCCCCCCGAGCAGCGCAGTTTGCTTCGTCTCCTTCTCAACACGCCCTTTCCGATTGCCTTTCGCCGCCACGTATGGCTGTTCCTGCTTCTCGTCTCATCGTCGCGTAGGCGTGGCAGCTTTTCTTATCGGACGCACCACTGCGGGTGCGGTACGACGCCGCTTGCGCATTGGACCGCGTCTCCACCATTTCGCTGCTGGACGCAGACATTACCGACACGTGCCACCGCATCCTCGAGGCGTCTTCGCCGCTAATGGAGACGACGACACCCCGCGAAACGTGGATGATCATGAAGACGGTTCTCTCGTATGCCCATGCGACAGGAGCTATCACCAACCCGCACGACGACGCAATGTACGCTCTCTGTGTACCTCTACTGCTGGTGTACGGCACGACTTCGGTCTCGGCCCTCGTGGAAGCCTACTGCGTCCTACTGCGTCTTCCGCGGCCGCGGCTACCAGACGCCGTATCATCGTGTCTGGACGCACTGCATCGCGTCCATCCACCACTCCATACCCACTTGGTCTCGGTTATGGGCCCGACCACGTCGCAGGTCGTTGAAACGATCGTTGGTAGTCGAATGAACCAACAAAAACGTAGGCGTGGCTACCGCTGCTGACTCCGTTTGTGGAGCAACTCTTTGTCGGCGTGGCCACCAAGAGCGTGCTGCTGTTTGTTTGGGACCAGCTCTTCCTCGTTGGGGCCGATCGACTCTTGCCCGACCTCGTCGCACTCGCGCTCGTTGCTCTCGAGTAAGCGTCGTGTGTGTGTTTAGTTGATGACGGGTTGCGTTGGCAGAGGTCCGTTGCTGCGTGCGCAGTCGCTCGATGACGTGCTGCGCGCCGTGCACCAACCGGTCTATTGCCGCCACGAACGCCATGCTCTGATACCTTGTGCATAGACGCTGCAAGTCTCGACACTGCAAGAGCTTCTCGAGACATTTAGTCTTCCCACCATCCGGCAGGACCTGCAGTTGATCAAAGAGACCGACTTTTTCAAGGTCGTTTTCGTCGTTTACAGTGCTGGCTCACGAGTCCGACCTAGCCGGCACTTGAGAGCCCTGCACCCGTCGTTGAGGCGCCCAGCGTCGAGCTCGATGCCACGAATGCACTCACACCGCTCTTGCTGGACGTTGCCAAGACGCTATGTGGAGGTCGCGACGGATGCTGTGGTGGCGCTGATGCCTCGAATTAGTCTATACCCGCGATGCCGACTACGACAAACGCGGCCACCAAGAGCAGACCACGCACGCTGACAATGCCAATGCGTTTCGACCACTGCTACGCCAAGTGGCGCAGACGCTTTCAGGAGGTAAGATACAAGTTGTCTCGCGTAGTATCGACAAGCTGCTGCTAGTGTTTACATCCAGCGATGACATCTTTGGTCGTCAGGCCGTCGCCGACGAAACCCGGCAGCGCGACCTCGTGGCGCAGAGCCAAAAGACAGCATTTGGCCGGTAGACAGCCCCTGGAAGGTGGCTTTAATGCAATGTGAATGCCTTAGGACATACACCCCGAACGAGATTGGCCAGCTCAGTGGAAAAGCCAAAGCAGCGTACGAAAAGCGACTGCCCAAGGTGCGCTTTGTGTTTGGTATTTTCGTGCACAGAAGAAGACGATCGATGATGGCTAGTTTCACGCAGCGTACGCAGCGCTCAACCAGCGGTCGTAGAGGCTGTCTACTCGGCTGGCAGCGTTTCGCTCGAGGACAAGCGACGAGCATTGACTCCTTCGTTGCGCATTGCACGCTTCTTCGGGGGCTCTAGTCCACGTACCATAAGACGACTTTTCCAACCGCATGGGCTAGGATAAATGGGGTGTACTGGCACGAGGCGGGCTGGCGCCTTGGCTTTTGTCGACTTTTTGGCGGCGTCGCGTTGTTCGCGAGAAAGTGAGACGCGAGATCGATCGCGCAGAAGTTTATTGGCTTGGATGCGTCGACGCACGAGGACGCCGCGAATGACTTTTTGAATCAGTGTCGCGGCGGCGGCGCGGACGCGGTTGGCCCGCTGCAGCATCTCTTGCCGGCGCTCTTCGCGCGCTTTCCGGCGGCGCGCGAGCTCGCGCTTGGCAGCTTGACGTTGCAGAAACAACCGAACGCGCCGCTGAATGACGGCCGCCGCGTCGTCCCAACGCCGTTGCTACCACAATCTCGGACGTGACGTGCTTGCAATGGAGGAGACGCTACTTTGATGCGCTGAAGCTGGCACTTGGCGTCGTAGATTTGCATTTGGGACCGACAAAACAACTACAAACGGTCCATAATTCGATCCCGACGGAAGGAAGAAAGGGCGCACTTGGATGCGCGTGGCCGCCGCGTTCTGAAGAGCAAGGTGCTGTCGCCAGAGGCGATTGCGTGTGAGCATGCCGCGTGCATAGCGCTGAATCGTTGTCGCCGCCGCCGCTTGCTCGAGCATCTCCAGTCGACGCTTCTCGCGGAGCTCGCGGCGAATTTCGCGCTTGAAGCTCAGTTGCTATTGACATATAAGACATCATTGTACATGTCGACATGGCGATGGACCAGCTGCTTTTCGTCGTATTTGTCTTTGGTGCGGACCTTGCGCTCGGCTTGGAGACGGTCGCTCAGAACCAGTCGCTTCTTTCTAGCACACGCACATGACAATATTGTGTCTGCGAGGCGAGCGTACTTCATGTCGAGGGACCCGAGGCTCGAGTCGGTGAACGGGCCTTCGATAAACGTGCTTGTAAAGTCCATGTGCTTGGCCAACGGCCGCTTCGCGGGGCTCAAATGCAACCCGAGATCCTGATAGTCGACAACGCGCCCATAGTCAAAGCTACGAAAAGCCTGTGCAACTCCAATGTCGACAACGATGACGAACCCGCTCGTCTGGAAGAGCGGGTGGATGTTGCGGCGCTGCTGCGCGAGCTTGCCGACGGACGCCGCCGCATTGCTCTGGTGCGGCGACGCCTGTAGCCGCGGCAGGTGCACGCTGCTCGCCTGGTTGAGCGACGGCCGCGCGAGGCCATACGTGTTGAGCGACAGCATCGGCTCTCGGGCAAACCAGCCACGTCCGCCAAAAATAGGTCGTCGGAAACGCTGCTGTAATGGGGCTTTGCCACGTCACGAACGGCGCTCGCTGCTGGACACACCGAACAGTACAGTCATGAGCGAAGAGGATGTTGGGAGGAAATCGTCGTCGACGAGCCTTCTGGGGACCCAATCGAGAACGTTTGCGCCAGCCCCAGCTCTTGCTTGCGTTTACATGGCGTCGTTAGCGACGCGGACAACGGACAAAGGAGCCAACAAGGAGAATGTCTCTACAGCCGACGCGATCACATACAGTGTAGTAAACCGTTTGCGGGACACATCCACCAAAGCCGCTTCGGCGAGGGGATGCTGCAGCATGGCCCTTTGGCCAAATCGTCAACGCGAGGTGCAGGTCCTCATACTGTACTGCACAGTACCGTAGTGTGCAGAGTGCGTCACGCTGCTACTATAGCTTCAAGATCGTGCGTCGGCCCGCTTGAAGGCCTGCTTGAAGTCCACTTTTTGTGGAAAGTATTGTCTATTTCATTTCTTTTGAATGCGACAGGCCAGGGACATCTGCACTCGCTCGGTCCTCCGTCAACTCTTCCGTCGACAAGAATGCTAGCAACCGGTAGACTCAATTCTGCACTGTCAACACCTTCCTATGACCTATCTCTTGCTTCGTTCATTGCTTCAAGTACCGGTATGCAGGCACACGATTTCACCAAACGAGCCACTCGGGCCCCGACGCGTCATGCGACACCGACTTTAGCTGGACCAACGAGTCGAGAGTACATCAACGCGAGCAATCAGAGCTTATCCGAGTGGTCGTTGCTCGCGTCGTTGCGCCAAGTCGGGCCAGTGATTATGCAATTGCTCTTCCGCGAGGGGACCGCGATGCCTATCAACGCAAGTGCAAAGTCAAACGGCAAACTCGCCCGACACGGGCAAACTCAAATTTCAACCTCCAACCGCATCGAGTCTCGAAATATCAGATGTGCATGTGGCAACTTTTGTGGAGCCCGCGATAGTTGAATCGCCAAGCGCCTTTTTATATTCAAAATGGCTTTGGTAATCTATGGCGAACGGGAAAAGTTCAGCGATGGTAACAACAGGTGGCAGTGGATGGCGCGCCCCATTTCTAATTGATGACGCGGTAGCAGCATGCACACCCTCATCGACGCCCGTCGGCTCGACGAGCCGTCCCCTGCGCCGTCGCATGCGAGCGAAAGCGGCTTCTCCTTTTGTGCAGTCGGCCAGCGACGCGCTGCCGTCGCCGTCGCCGTGGTGGTGCTGCCGCAGCGTCTCGCTCAGCGAGCTGCTCGCGATCGCGTTCATCGTAATACTCTGCCTCGTCGTCGCTATCCTCGCGGCCATCGGCATGTACGTCGGCACGGCCAACGAGTCGCACACGACCGTCCAGCACGACCACATCATGGCGCCGTTCAGCATCCCGACGGCTTGCCGCGCGCTCTCGCTCATCTCGCTCGCCATCATCGTCGTCGCCTACATGCTCAAGCCGTCCGTGCGGTCGACGTCCATACCCCTCGTGCTGCCGCTCATGCTCTCGCAAGGCGGGTACCTCGTCTCGCGGCTCTACATTGCCGTGAGCAAAACGTTCTCGGGCCAATCGATCTTCAAACTGGGCACGCCGTTGATCTGGTACTGCGGCGAGGTCTCGAGCACGCTGACGACCACCATGAATCTCATGCAAATCTTCTTCACCGTCGCGATCACGTACCGCCTGTACCGGTCCGTCGCCGCGCCGCCCGAGCTGCTCGTCGATACCAAGGTCCATGCCCGGTCGACGTGTCGGCTCATTCTATGCGCGTTTTTGCTGTCGCTGACCCTTGCGCTCACCGTGACCTTCTCGACGATACCGAGCATGGACCCAGACTTTGAAGCGTGGGCCAAGCTCGTCGAAGGCAACTCGATGACGACACCGCCGCGCTACAGCCCGTGGACGTGCATGAGCACCGAGACGCAGACGCTCAACAACCTGTACGCGCCGTTCATCGGTTTGGGGCTCGTGACCTTCTTGGCCTTTCGCATCAAGGCCAAAGTCCAGGGACTGTACCCGACGCACGCGCGGCGGAGCATCAAGTCGGTCGCCAACTACTACATTGGCGTGTACGTGCTCACGTGGGGCGGTTCCCTCTTTGTGTATGCGGTTCTGATCGTGTCGCACCAAACCCCCGGGTGGTCCCCGCCCAACGGCGTGCCGACCAACGACGAGAACGACCGCCTCGCCCGCGTCATGCGTGTCTCGCTGGCGTTCATTCCGTACGACCTCCAAGGCTTCCTCACGTGCGTCGTGACGATCTGGAGCTTCTTCCGCATCCGGTGGCGCTTCGATCTGGGCCTTTCCCTCAAAGCGATCCGACCCACTTCGATCGAGTTTGACGAACCGCTCGAGGTCCTCGGCCAAGGCGCCTTCGCCATCGTCGTCAAGGCGATGTGGTACCCGTCCCGGACGGCCGAGCACTGGTACTGCTGTCACTGTCGCAAGAGCAGCACGTCATCGTCGTCGCTGCTACCGACGACGGCCGCCGACGGGATTCCTGTCGCCGTCAAGACGTTTCGATTTGAGCGCGACTCGACACACGTGACGCTTAACGGCGTCCAAGAAGAAGCGTACCTCGCGTCGCAGCTCGTGCACCCGAATGTGATGGCCACGTACGGCTGCTACACGTCGGGCAGTCACCTCTACTTGGTCTGCGAATACCTTGGCGGCGGCACGCTTCAAGACGTCTTGGCACCCGACCTCCCGTATGTGCAAGTGCTGCAGTACGCGCTCATGATTGCATCGGGCATGGCCTTTCTGCACACGCTCGACGTTCCCGTCATCCACCGGTACGTCGGTTGGCTCTAGGGCTAGGGTAGGGCTCGGTTTCACGAGGTTTTAGGGATCTCAAGCCGCTCAACTGCGTGTTTGACCAGACCCGCAGCGTGCTCAAGCTCGTGGACTTTGGCTTGTCGCGGCTCTTTCATGAAGACGAAGTCGAGCGCAAGCTCGAGTCGATCACGCAGCTCTCGCCGCACTCGCAGCGCGCGACGTTCTCGGCCAGCCGCAGCAACCTCGTGTCGCTCCTCGGCCACCACTCGGAGGAGGTCGTGAGCCTCACGATGACGTCCCGCGTCGGCACCGTGTGCTGGGCCGCGCCCGAGCTGCTCGTCGACCAAGAGCTCTCGACCTACTCGCTCAAAGTGGACGTCTACAGCTTTGGTATCATTTGCTGGCAGCTCATGACGGGTCGCCAGCCGTACGACGACATTCCGGGCAGCGCGCTCGCGGTCGAGGAAGCGGTTATTCGCGGGTCCGGCCCGCCATTCCCGAGTCGTGCCCGCCGCACTTTGCGAAGCTCATGCGCTTCGCATGGCACAGCAACCCGCATCGCCGGCCGTCGTTTCCGTACATTGTCAAGCTCCTCAACGCCGAACTCGACATGGTCACAAGCGGCAGCTGGTCCTCGGCGTCGTAGCCGGCTTCCACTCTTATTTATCTCTGTCCTGTTTTCTTGTACTACGAGGTTGCTTTGTAAGAAACGATCCATCCGAATGTGTCGTGCATGTCGCATTTTGAGGTGCGAGCGAGATGGAGAGAGGGCTAGGGTAGGGCTCGGGTCGACGATCGAGTGCCAACCAAGGATGCCAGGGCCCAAGACATACCGAGTACAGAACGTCGTATCAACAACGCGGAGGACTTGGGAAAAGACCACGTCGCAAGCAAATGCATACATTCATAGTATAGAGCGACGCCGGGCTACTGCTTCTTCGCCTTCTTCGACAGTGTCTTGGCCGCCGGGCCTTCGTGGCTGGTCTTGCGCTTCGCGGCGCTGGATCCCGCTTCCTCGATCACAGACGCGGTACTCGCTGCGGCCGGGAGCTCTTCCATCGCTTCCGCGCCGTCGTCTTCCACCAGTTCAGCCGCTTGCGTCTAGCAGCATG